>NW_010326628.1:19488-27658 GCF_000700745.2 Antrostomus carolinensis | reverse complement strand
ACCTCATTTGCACATATTTTTAAGGTTTTTGTTTGGTCAGATTTATTCAAGAGTCCCTGGATCGCTGCATTTTAAA
The DNA here is from genome assembly GCF_000700745.2 of Antrostomus carolinensis. Taxonomy (NCBI): domain Eukaryota; kingdom Metazoa; phylum Chordata; class Aves; order Caprimulgiformes; family Caprimulgidae; genus Antrostomus; species Antrostomus carolinensis. The sequence continues at coordinate 27,582 of NW_010326628.1, read as the reverse complement.
CAAATTGTGTTATGTGTACCAGGTATATGATATTTCTCTAAGATTTTCTACCTACTTTCCCTTTAGGCCAAACACTTTTGCATTTCAAGGGGCAAGATATTAAGGGGTCTGTCTCTACAAGGGCAGCAAGCATCTGTAGGCACTCAAGTAGGAAATGGTCTCTGGGCAATTCTAATTCCTTTTCCTTTATTGTTGTAGAATTGTATTTTCTTGTTTTGTCAATGTACTTTGCTCTAGCTTTTCTACACAGAGTCCCAGAATCCTTTATAGACCTTACCTTTGCCTATCTCAGGAGCAAAGACAGGTTGCAAAAGAAACCCTGTGTCTGAGAAGCTATTGGAAGAACATCAGACAGTTTATTTGGTGTTATATGACCACTATAGTGTGATCTGAATGCAAATTATTTCCAGATTATGTGAATTGCAGATTTGGGTATTTATAGAGAATTTTTTAGTAGCTCAATACATCTGCATGATCCAGAAAACTAGCTCAGAGTTTTAACAAACTTACTGGATATTTCCATTTTTTAATATAAATGATCCCTAGGCCACAAGAGCAATGTTGTTTGTATGACAGAATTGCTCAGCTGTAAGTACCCAAGTCCATCAAACTCTCTTTGTGAAGCAGAAAAAGGGAGAGCAAAAGTTCACTTAGTCTAGGAACATACCAGGTTGCCCTTCAGTGGTGCATTGCATTATGTGGGTTCAGAGTGGGTTTAATGTGCATTGGAATGTTTGAGTCCATTATAAAACACCAATTATTTTATAAACTCTGCCTGGAGGACGATGAACTGCCTACTTGTTATATAAATGCTTTAGCAGCTGTGGCGTTAATCTAATGAGACATCTGGGTTTGGTTCTCAGCCTTGTTCAAAACTCCATCTCCCAGGGTGAGGTTTTGGCTGTTGGCTGAGCTCTTGGCTGTTACTGCAGACTCAGAAGGGCTCTGCTTCCTCTTGTCCTATCTGAACCGAGGTGAGACAAGTGAGTTGGAAAGGAAACTGAGGGAGAGCGAGCGTGGCTGTGTGGTAGTGGGAAGAGGTCTGCGATGTAGGGCTCTGCTCCTCAGCAGATGGTGAGTGTAAAAAATGCCGAAGAAGGGGTACCACACATGCCAGGCAATTCCTGTTAGCTTCTTTCCTTCAGTACCCCTAATGCTGATTTTTCAAGCTCACAGTGGGCTCAAAATGTTGACAATGTAGGAATGGCAGTGCCTGACTTGTAAGCAGCTGTGTCCTTATTGCATCTGGCCCTGAGCACTTTTGAAAATGTGACCTGCAGCACAGATATGTTTACAACTAATGCAGCCACTTCTTCAAATAAAGCAATGAGAGGCATACACCTGAAGATACTTAATGTAGCAAAGCTACTCTAAGGCAGCAAATTTCTTGCCAATTATACTGACATAGGGGAGGAGTTCCCCTCCACTCTTTTTGGAGGGAGGGGAACAGCAGAAGTGGTGCTTTCTGGAATGGGTGCTGAGGGTAAGGTGGTGATGCTTTGTCAGTCCAGTTGGAGGCAGAGGATGCAGATGACAGCTTCTTACAAGTGTGAAGAAGTGGTTTGGGTGCACTTCTTGGGTGAGTATGTTGATGTGGTGGGAATTGCCAAAGTAATCTCCAGTTATTTTATCCCAGCAGCAGAGGGAAAGCATGCTACATGTGAGCGGTAAGTGGCTGTTCCACGTGACTGGGAGTTAGGGAGCTGGCTTCTGTTCCTGTATGCTATTTAATTTTTCAGGAGCTTTTAAATCCCTCTGTGGTATTGGGTAGATTTTCCAAAAGATTTTGGTTATGCAATAGAAGCCATCTGATATTGTTTCTACACTGCTGTTAAGATGAAGCATTCTTATTATATCCTATAATCTTACTCGTGCTTTCTATTCTTGATGTTTTTTCTAAGCCCTGGGCTAAAAGGCATTGCAATAGAAATGATTCAACCAATGAAACATCCAAACTGAAGCACTGAAACTCCTGCCTTTTTTAATACTTCTCAAGACAGTGAAGATCAAGGAGTACAGCTTATACTACTTGAATATATGTTGAAAACTCAGAAGTTTCATGGTTATTTGAGCTGGAATTTCACATGCCACCAAACACTCACTTGATCTTAATCAGTGACTCCCCAGGGCCATGTCTGCCCAAGGGGATGAGCATCCCTCATGCCAAGGCTACGTGTGCATGACCCAATGCCGTGTTCTCATGGAAGAACTGAGAGTACCGCAAGCACTCTGTTGTGCTGATGCAGTGCCAGCTTTCAGCTGCTGCTCATTCTTATTAGTCAACTAATTTATCTGCTGATTACTCACATGACTGTGAACTTTCAGTTGCTGATAGAGGTTGTTCAGGGCTCCTTTAGATATCTCTGCATGGTAATACAATACATGTCAGAAAATCACCACCATGTCAGGCACTCCAAATATATAAGCAGTGCTGGACTTTAAATTGCCAGTTAATCATTTCATTCAACTCTTTCTTTTATTCATTACTCTAGTTTCATTGTGTGCCTTATGTTAGTCTTTAATTAAATGATTACATGTCATTGTGGGGTTTTTTTGCACAAGACTCCTCTTCCCGTGCTCACAGTGATTTTATGAAAAGCTCTTCAACATTTAATTTTCCCCCTGTTGTTTAATGTGTGGCCCTAGGCCTGTGCTCTCTTCAGATGCTGTTTCATTTTCTCATGGGCTCTTCTCAAGCATTTACTGACACAGTATTTGAATGTGTCTCAAATCCTAGTGAATTTGTTTTCACAGGACAGCTGCTGAGCATGAGGAGGGGCTTGTTTGAATTTGTTGCGAATTGAGGAACAATTCTTAATGTATCGAGAATACCTTGATGTGGGGACTATTTTTGTGGGAGTCCAAAGCACTAGTCTGTGTTCTCAGTGACAATGCTGACCCTCAGCATTTCTACAAATAGTATTGGAAGTCCCAGAGGTGAACGTTTGTGAAGTAAGTAACACTGTAGTGCTCACTTAGCAGAATTAAATTTAAATATTTTGCCCAGCATCACAGAATCTGGTTGTACGACAGACAGGGAAATCATCTGTGTCTTCAGGGTATAAGTTCATTTGCTTAGTCATGAAATTGTCCTTCCTCTTTATTTCCAGCTCAGTGCTTCATTTACTGCATGCTGTTTCCTTTCATCCATGCATGTCGCCATGGACCCTACTAATTCCCTCATGAGGCAATGGCCTTTGTAGTGGAAATCCCTGTGTGCTTGAAGACAAGGCAAAGTTAAAGTTATGTTAGGCTACATGAGTTCTATATAACCCCCCAATATTGTGCCATACTTAGTTTTAAGGCACGATTTGTAGGGAGAAGCAGTATCTTTTATTAGAGTAAATGGTCTTGGGGGTAGAGAAACTTTCAAGTACATAAGCCCTTCAGATTTGAAGCCTTTCCTTTTACATCAGTTGACTTAATGACACTTCCTCCTACAAACCCTGTCTCTTTTATGTCCTCAGACCACTGAGTCTACAGAAGCAGCCTCATCTTAAAAAAGCAAGCAGGAAAACAAGAGATGACATTACATGACAGCAAGTGGAGTCCCCAATGATTCATCAGTAGCTTAGAAGTAGGAGAGTGTGACTGCAGACTGTTGAGCTAGCGGAGTAACTGAGAATAGTTTTGCTCTTATCCTCTTTAAGAATCAGCTATCGTGGGGAAATAATTCCATCTTTTCTCTGTAGTTTCATAGCTGTCAGGATACTGGAAATATGTAGTGATGTGGGAATGCTGAACTATTTTCAGATAGCAAAGGGCATATTATGGTAATTTGTACCTGACTCAAAAGGAAATCAGATCAACTGTCTCTGACACATTTACACTCTCTATTCCCCTTTTGTATGTATCTGTCTGTCTTTTGTATCATGCTTTAATAATAAATTATTTTTGGTAGAATTTACCTTTCTATTGGTATTCATACAGTTCCTGGCACAGAGAGAATGTGGTTCATGCTGGAGTAGTTAGGTAAACTTAGCTGAGCTATTTTCCAAAGAACTGTAATTTTTTTCCAAACTGTGTGTAGAATCGTAGAATTGCTTTCGTTGGAAAAGACCTTTAAGATCATTGAGTCCAACCGTAAACCTAACTTTGACAAGTCCATCTCTAAACCATGTCCCAAAGCACTATGTCTAGACGACTCTTAAATACCTCCAGGAGTGGTGACTCAACCACTTCCCTGGGCAGCCTGTTCCAACGCTTGAAAACCCTTTCAATGAAGAAATTTTTCCTAATATGCAATCTAAATCTCCCCTGGCACAACTTGAGACCTCTTCCTCTTGTCCTATCACTTGTTCCTTGGGAGAAGAGACTGACACCCACCTCCAACCTCCTTTCAGGTAGTTGTAGAGAGTGACAAGGTCTCCCCTCATCCTTCTTTTCTCCAGATTAAACAACCCCAGTTCACTCAGCTGCTTCTCGTAAGACTTGTTCTCCAGACCTTTCACCAGCTTTGTTGCCCTTCTCTGTACATGCTCCAACACCTCAATATGTTTCCTGTAGTGAGGGACCCAAAACTAGACACAGTATTCAAGGCGCAGCCTCACCACTGCCAAGTACAGAGGGTTGCTCTGTTCCCCAGTCCTGCAGTGTAATTTCAGTTTTCATGGAACTGGCAAGGCTTTCCTGACTTCATGGACAGTTTTGGCAATAAAAGTTTAATTTAGGCTAAATTAAAAAAGGAGAAGGAGGGAGTTGTATCAATCTGTCTGGATGGGTGAAATACTTTTTCAGAAAGTTTCCTAATCACTCAGACACAGGATTTTATAGGTCACCCTTATAGAAGCCATACCACCTTGTAGAGGTAATTAAACATTCCCAGGAACAAATTTTTAAACCTAGGTATCCGATTTCCCAAGAGAGTGTGTTAGACCCCATGGTAGAGAATTGTTATTGTTCTCTGACCTACATAATAATTTAAGTGCCCCATGCAAACTAGATCAACTCACATAGAAAAGAATGAAAATATGCTCTCCTAGCATATTTCCAAAATCTTTAGCCTGGGACATAGAAATATGAAATTCCAGGAGGTTCAGAAATAGAACAAAAACAACTAAGCTGAAAGAAGCAGTGTCCATAAAGACGTAAAGTACAACTATTTTTTTCATGATCCTTCTTGTTCTCCTGCATGTTCTTCTGTAATTTTGTATTATTCTACTTACTGCACACAGTTTATGTCTACTGAAGCATTTCAAAAGGCATTTATCTTTTGTATCTTCAGTGTTTTTATTCCTGAGAAAGACTAATTGAAATCTGTCTTCCATTCATCTTCTTGCTCTGTGGGATATCACGTCTGGGTTAAGTTTAGGCAGAATTTCAGAGCTGATGTAATATACCTGGAGGATTTTCTTACTTCTAATAAAACAGAGCATCCTTAGGGTTTTAGAACAGTTCTTGGAGGAGTCAAAAGGAAGAAATGCTCATCATTGCTTAATGGAAAACAGTAGTCTTCCTGCTAAGATAGAAATGCAGCACCACGGGAATTTTTTTTTTTTAATTGCTTTTTATGATAAAAGATCTGCTTCCAAATTCTCTGAGGCTGATGAGACTTCATGTACCTGGAAAACAGAAATTTTCCTGTGTATTGTGTGGCTCAAATGACTAAATTTGAGGCAGAAAATTAAAAGAAACAAATGTAGGTTTATGAATGAATGTGGAAGAAATTATTCCTGTGTGTGCTCTGAGGACATAAATGTCTTTTGGGAAGAAGATTTGCATAGAGTTGGCCACAAAGAGGAAAACAAGTTTAAAGTCAGGCCTGTTTGGAAGAAAGCTTCTTGAGAGGGAGATTCCTGAGTTGTTGAGAAGTCTTCCTAGAAAGAAAGTTCAGTTTCACTTTGTGGTCTGTAAATATTTAGTTGTTTGCATTCAGGAACCATAAGTTATGGATTTAAGATCAAACAGAGCAGTGTTTGGTGCAATGTCCTATGCTAAAAGGAGCAGTTCTGAACTACCTGGAGAAGTAAAGACCTATTCACTGGTTTCCATAATTACATTCAGTTTAATCTGATCCTCAGGTCAAAAGATTTTGCTGCATTAGAACTGTGATTTTGGGTGGGGATACTGAACCAGCAAAGAACTTGTAGCTCTGAGAGCTCCAAACAGTATTCAGTATTCACCAGTCACCCTGAGCTTTTGTGTTGGAAAGAACAGGAGTTTGCTCCATTGCTGGAAAAAGTGCTGGCATACTTAATGTAGACAATGACAGCTTGCATGCCTGATGTATAAAATGAGCTTGCACCGAACCTGGTAAAGGAGAAAGCACAGTAAATGCCCTGTAAAGGATAAACTAATCCAAATTACCTTACATTTGTAATGAGTTTTGAATATGCACAAAGAAAATTAGGGCAAATCAGCTGCCAAGTGATCATAGAATTGCCTGGTTGGAAAAGAACTTTGAGATCACTGAGTCCAACCATACCTATCCACTACTAAACCATATCTCTGAGCACCTCAGCTACCCATCTTTTGAATCCCTCCAGGGATGGTGACTCAACCACCTCCCTGTGAAGCCCGTTCCAGTGCCTGATAACCCTTTCAGTGAAGATTTTTTTCCTGATATCCAATCTGAGCCTCCCTTGGTGCAACTTGAGGCCGTTACTTCTTGTCCTAATAGTTATATTGCTTGCTGTAGCCTGCCTGTTTGCACCAAGGAACAATCCATCCTTTGGAGACAGCCTGTTTGTACCTTTCCCAGTGGAATCTTGATCTATGAGTGGCATTATGGCAACATAGTGATGGACTGATCAGTGTGGGTGAGAGCTATCTGCTGTGGTGCTTCAAATTTCAGACTAAACTTGTGGTCCTCACTTGAATTTTTAGTGCATAAAGTGTATTCCTGTCCCTATCCTATCGATCTCATTCCATGCTTCCTAACTGCTGATGAAGTTATTGCCTTAACGTGCCACTAATTTGGGAGCTGTGTTTCTCATTTTCCCTGTGACTGGTAGGAGTCTGTCATCTCTGCAGATAACAAGCTCATACTCTCATAGTTCTCATACCTTCCCTGAACAAATGTCTGGATACCTCTGTGCTTATTATATCTGCAAGATTTTTCCTTCACCCAAAACTCAGAGGGATACTTTACTGGCATGGCAATTCATCATGTCAGACTAGATTGGACTGTAGTAAGTTAAGAAATGGTGCACTCATTATAGATGTCTTTGTCTACTATAAGGTTAAATTAATTGCAATCATCTAGTCTGTTGTCATCCTTCTGGTGGCTCATAGGTCAGATGTGGTCCATGGGATGCATCCATCCATCTCATTTAGCCTACTGAAGACAAGAGGAAGGTGTTTTCTCAGGAAGTGCTGCTCTTCGTCTATGGAAAAAGTGGAGCTGCTGCTGCCAGGGCTATGTGGCAGATGTTGATGGAGCCATAGCCATGTCTCATCCTGTCCAGACATGGTCCAGCAGTGCATGGAGTATTGCTGCTCATTGTGGCTGAAAGGCATCTTTCAGCAATGTGTTACAAAAGGTTGAATTGTTCTGAAGTTGGCTGAGTGACACCTTCCTTCTGCAGGTCACGAGCTTCCATGAATTATGCCTGCTTGGAGCTGAGGAACTGTTTGAGATAGAGTGTAATCAGAGAAAAATATCCAGTCTGATCTGAGCATGCCCTTGTGACAGAGAATCCATCAAGGTGTTTAAGTCACGCAGTTGTTAATCACTTTGCTCTTGTGTGCCTCATTTTTCACCTGAATTTGTCTGAATTTGTCTGGCTTCAGATTTTAAACATTGATCTCTGCTGTGAGGCTGAAAAACTATCATTCAAAATATAAGGTAGGGGAAGAAACTAGTGCTTGATAAATGTGGGTCTGTGCTAATGTCACCTCCTTTTTTCACTTCTTTTCCTACCTTTGACATTTATTCTCACAAAAAACCCGCTTGTCTTGCTTCTGGAAAGGTTTGTTATGGAGTTACTACAATTGTGGAGGTAGAAATGCAACTCCTATAGGTGTAGCCATGTCTAATAAACGGCTATTTTGACTGGGTGCCATTAGGAGTTGGAGTACTCCTGACAGCACAAACCTCACTGTGAGCTCCTTATGGCTGCCAGAGACAAGAAGTTTGTGTTTGCATGGCTGATC
>NW_010326628.1:1572-19476 GCF_000700745.2 Antrostomus carolinensis | reverse complement strand
GAACTTGCTGCTAGGACTTAACTGCTCCAGGGACCTGAACTTGCTAGAACAAAGCGATTGCAGGCTGCAGTCTCCTGTCATCGGGTATGAAGATATACTGTGTTTCTTAATTTGGTTCTCCCTGGTCCATATCTTTCATCATGAAATTCAAATTAATTCTTACCACTTAGGAGTCAGCAAATTGCCTGTTTATTGTCTATGGGACTGATCAGAATGGAAATTCTGTGGAATGATATTACTGAAGTTTGAATAAACAAGCTCACTTCTAGTAGTGTCTGTCTGTCATAGTTTTAACAGAAAGCAAAAGTTTAGAATGTACTGCTCTTTAAAATAATGATAAAACATGCTAAAAATAATAAAAACATTAGAGTCTAGTTATGTGAAAGAACTGAGCTCTACACGGCTTTGGCATTTAAATATCTCTGTGGAGCTGGCCTAGAATCCTGCGCCTTGGACACCAAAATGATGGAGTCATGGCTTCTTTGTGCAGATCCCAAATTAAATTCAAGGATAAAAGAAAGAAAAAGGAGGAGAAGGATGAGTAAGGAGGGGAACAGCTGGTTCTCTTGCCCAAAATATACTATAGGTGTATGATGAAACACATCAGCCAATTGAGAGAAAAAGCAGAAACAAAAATACAATAGTGGTGGCAAAAGGACTAAGAGAATAGGCTGTGAATATGCGTGGAAAAAATTTTGTCAGGAGCCACTACTTTTGCAGAGGAAGAGATTAATTTCTCCTTCTTACTGAGAGGGTATGAGTGTAGATGGTAAATTAACCTGGATAACGTTGTGTGTGGTTAAACTGAATTTCATAGCTGCTGAAGAACCTGATTTGCAGAGCTCTGATGCTTCACCAAATACATCTGAAGGTCCTCAGCACTGCAGCTAGTGCTGGTTTTCCTGGTGTGCTTTGGTCTCCTTTTTAAACAGACACTTCACAGGATGGACCTAATGCTGCTCCACTGGGCAAAACATTTTCCAGCTTAAGTTCTTAACACAGTTGAAGTGATGAGGAAAGAGATGAGACCGAGGAGGTTATTTCCCATCCTTTCAGAGCAGGGTTTTCTCCATAATACATTCTTGTATTGTCCACTTTGACTTTAAATTATTCAAACTATGGTCATCCCTGAGGTAGCCTGTTTCGTAACTAGAATCCCAATGAGCTCCTCAGTTCACAGAACAAACCCTGCTACATGTCTCTGAGAACTGTGTGTGGTGATTTGGGTTGGGCTATGGACCATGGAATACAAATTTTTCATGGCCAGCCACAGGGGTTGAGTGTGACCCTGTGATCTAAGCTGTGGATCTTAGCTTAAAACAAACCAGCTGACCATGTGTGCATTAATCTCTCTCTGTAAGCATTTTGAAGTACCATTCTGTGAGGGCCACGGGGGGAACTGGTTTCAGTGGAGCCTAGGTTACAGCTGCTGCATTTAGACACCATCAATTGGGAAGGACTTTTCATAAGGGCAGTTAATAATAAAACAAGGGGAAATGGCTTTAAGCTGAAAGAGGGTAGGTTTAGATTAGATATTAGGAAGAAGTTCTTCACTGTGAGAGTGGTCAGACACTGGAACAGGTTGCCCAAGGAAGTTGTGGATGCCCCCTCCCTGGAAGTGTTTGAGCCCCGGCTGGGTGAGGCTTTGAGCAACCTGGTCTAGTGGAAGGTGTCCCTGCTGATGGCAGGGCGGTTGGAACTGGATGATCTTTAAGGTCCCTTCCAACCCAAACCATTCTATGATTCTATGAATGGGATTTTGCATGATCTGTGATTTGTCATTGCTCTGCCATTCCTCTCAACTGCCAGGTTCCAGATCAATGTACAGAGTAGTGAACTCCTTCTTTTTAAGGAACCAAGTCAATGGAAATTCCCGAAGAAGAACTTGGCTCAGCATTGATCAGTTGGTGGTAGCAGGTCAGCAGGGCTTGTTTTGCAGCTTCAGCTGTGCATGTCTGCTTTGCCGTCTGGAACAGTCCTGTACAGATTGCTTTCCCTCCTGGGAGTGAACATCAAGTGTGGCTGAGCTTTACCAAATCTTTACTTTTTTGCTTCCATGTCACTGCTGGGAAGGTGCACATGATATGGAAGCACTGAGAATATTCACATCATGATCCCTGTTGCATCACAAGACCAGGCAGCGTGTCACATGGCAGGATACGCATGTGCTGTTCTGTTATGTGCATCACAAACACAGGCTGAGAGGAGCATCCAGAGCAATGCAAAGCCCAACTCCTCTATTGCTGCTGCCTCTCAGATTCTTCCTTGCACAGGACAGCAGGAGAAAACATCTTTACGAGTTGAGCAATGCACTGTCATGGAGAAATGGACCAGGTAAGTACTGGAATGGAAGATGTGCAGCATCAACACTGATGATTCCCAGCATCTATGAACTGGAGCCTTCACAGTTTGAAATTTACTGAAGATAATCAGGAGATTAAACTATGCTAAGTCTCTTTAAGTTCTTTTATGTTTTGCTTCTATGGTTTCAGGCACTGGAGTTCTAAAAGAAATCTGAAGTCACCAAGTAAATTCCAGTACTAAAACATAGCAGAGTGCATATTAGGTCATAACAAAGATCAAAACAGTTTCTTTTTTAATTTCTTTGACAATTGTCAATAGCAGTTGCCTAGAGAAAGACTAAGACTAGTGTAAATGCGCTGTGTAGCTCCCCCACGTGTCCTCCCAGCAGCCTGTGGCTGAGGACGTTTCTGTGCCCAAGGTTGAGTCACTGAATTTTTCCTATAAACACATTTAAACTTCTGGCATACGCAGCATCCTGGGGCAGTTAGCTTCACAGTTTAGCTCTCTGCTGTTGGGAAGGGAAAAGAAAGAAATAAAAAAGTCTTTTGTAAGCAGAGGAGAAAATAATAGTAGCATTGCTGTTCCTGCACTGCCGAGTCCTTACCTCCCCCTTCACTGCTTGCCCTACCTCTGCAGTGAAGCCATCAGTTCTGTATTTCCACATATCACCTGGTCAGCCCATATTCCCTTTCTTTCTGAGACATCAGTGGGGTAATCCTTTTTTTGGAACAAGTGGAATAGTTTCGCTTATGTCCTATCTCAGTATATCAAGGAACAGGACTCCCCTCTGCAGTCTAAATTACTGCCTAGCAAAGTGAGAGAAACTGGGACTGGCAGAGGCTGACCTTGTGTCCAGTCAGAGCAATCCATGGGTGCAACACAATAAATTTGCCAAACTATTCTAAGCAAGAAGCGTATTATTATTGACCAGCGAGGTGAAGAACCTGGCCAGTTTCCCCAAGTGAGGGTGAGCAGCAAAGGTCTAGATGCTCTGGAAGTCTCTGAGTTGCATTAGCAGTATGTCTGAAATACATCATGTGGGGAGTTGAGATGGGGAGGGCAGATGAAATTACTGTGAAGTTAACATGTTGCTCCCTGAGAAGGTGTGTGTGAGCCCAGCTTTGCTGCTTCTCGTGCCCTCATGCTGTGGGTTTGTGTTGGAGTGGAGAGAGAAAGCACCAGACTCTCCTAAGCAGTGTGATGCAGACTTGACTTTGATTTTTAGTTCCCAGGTGAGAATTTTGTGAAACTCGCATGAGTTTCAAGCTGCTATAGAAGTTCTCCAAATTTCCAGGAAAAGAGGGGCAGATAAAAGAAAGGGAAGACAAACTGAGAAAGAGCATGCAAGGGACAATGCACAGAAAATGAGAAATGAATAGATGTTTGTCATTGCTTTTCACCCAAGTGGCTTTGCCATCATACTGACATGCTTGTGCATTGTAAATGCATTTTTTGAGCTGTATGGTGATTTGAAACCATGTCTGGTATTAGAAACTGGAATGAAAGTAAAAAGCTGTCTACCTTCTGCCCTGAAATTCACTCCTTGCCTTGGACGTAAGCCACTAAACCACAATTAAAATAGCATGAACAGGATGTGTCACTGAAATGAAGAACACAGTGTTCCCTCAAACCCTCTGGTTGTGCCCTCCAAAGACCCTGTGACAGAAGGTAAACCCTGAGTATGGCTTCCATCCCTTCGGGGCAGGTGTACAGGTAAAAGGCCTTACAAGCATAACCAGAAATTTACGGCAGGAGCAGGTGAGGAGACAAAACCAAGAATATAAAGCAAGTGACAGAACTAGAGACAAGACAATTACAAGTAAACTCTCTTTTCTCCCTCATTTTCCAGTACTTTAATACTAAGAACAGGGCTCAGCATTGTCAGCAGTAATGTTCTCTGTGTCTCCAAGCTATTCAGCGTGTGTTCAGTAAATCAGCAATTTGATGATCATTGCAGCAGCAGAAACTCTCCTTTGCATTGGCACTTCCATCTGCAGTAGCAGATTACATGAGCTGATGAAGCCACACGGCATGTACTCTGACTGCAAATTCAGAGCCTAAGCTACTGTCTACGTTGTCTGGTTTGGCCCTTTTACTCTACAATTTCAGTTCAAATTGTCAGGAGACTGGTTCCACACATAAAAGATTTTACAAGATCATTGTTTTTTGAATTGCCTGCTGATGTTTCATCGTCCTCAAGGCATTTGACAGTGAAAGAGCCCATCTCCCTGGCTAGTAAGATGATTTATCCTCCTGCTGTGGGATCTTTCTGTAGAAAACTTCACTTAACTCAATTGCCCAAGTTTGTAGTGCCTACTTAGATGGCAGGGTGCTCTAGCTTCTCCCGGGTATGAGTTTTACCCCACATTTGCTACTTCTTTGACACCTGTTAACTGATAACCCCTCTTCATAAGCTCCTTGACAGATTTGAGCCTTTTCAGTATCACACTGACTTATTTTGAGTTCACACTGCCTTAAGCATACGTCAATTATGCCCACACCCCCGGAGACCCACCTTACCCTTGTGTGCTCTAGTCATTCTCCACGGGGCTCTTGGCTCAGCAGAATACCCATGTTCTCACAACATACTGTTTTAAGCGTGTGCTTAAAACCGAGCACATGTAAGAGCTTTGCTGAGTCAGGATAAGTGAGAGCAAACTGGTGTGCCATGAATGGCAATAAAAGCCAGAAAAGGTTTTTTAAGGACACCATCAACTTGAAAATCACACTCTGCCTAAAAATTGTATCTGTTCTAATTAGCAGTAGCCCCGTGACTGAGAGAAAGTAGCAGGGCATAAAATATCTCACCTCTTGGGTTGATAATTGTTCTCTTGATTGTGCTTTGAGCTCTGTTGTTCTTGCTGCTTTATTTGTTCTTTCCTGCCTGCTTTGCCTTCACTTCATTCATGAGCAAGATGGCCTTGCTCTTGCATGTGGCACACTCCTTGCCTTAGGCTGTGCAGAAGAGCACATTCCTGGAGCAGCAGCAGGAGGACTCACCCCACTGTTGTGGCGTTGGGTTTCTGCAGGTGTCTCGCTTTCCCAGTGAATCCTTTGAGGGCAGAAGAACAGCCTTGCTGACGTGCATGGTAGGCCTGAGGAGCAAGCAGGCAGCTTTCGTTGGTGAGCAATAGCACCTTTCTCTCCATAGCCCATCCACTGGATGAGGTTTAGAAGTATTTTTCATTTTTTGAGTCTTTCATGGCAATGGTGGGAAACCAAAATGAATAGAGTGAACTGTCAGCTCTGGTGCTGGGCTGGGAGCAGAGGGCGAGTTGTGGGGCAGGGTAAAACTTGTCTTTCATCCCTTTGCTGGGACTGTTTCTACATTCCCCAGTGTGTGTCATCATGTGTCCCCATAGACATTTATGTCACTGGCAGAGGATGGAGAAGGCAGGATGTCTTTTAGCTATTGTGTCAGCTTAATAGCTTCTCAAGCCATCTTTGTAGCTACCGTGTTAGCACCATGGGGCAAATGAGTCCTACTGCAATGAGAGCAACAGACATGCAGTTAACCAGTTTTCCCAGCTGTTTCCAGTCTTTCAGCTATTGTCCAGTCCCAGGTAAGTGCTCTGTCGGTCACTTGGAGCATGTATTCAAGACTTCTCTGGAACTTGGCATATAACTCTTCCTCCACAGTGCAGCTCCCATCCTGGGACCAGCAGGTTGTGGCATGGAGCCATTGGGCAGGGAAGAAGTTGTGATTTATAGGCCTCTCCCCCACCTTTCTATCTGCCCATCCAGATGTGTCTCAGCATGACAAGCTTTGTGCCAGGTTTTGCTGCTGCCTAAAAATCTGCAGGGGAGAAAAAAAACACTGAAAATTCTGGTAACTCCTCAGTTTTGAAATAGAAACGCAGCACGTGCACCTGGCAGCTCTCAGCGGTGTTGCCAGCACATCAGTAAATTCTGGCCACCACTCTAAAAATCCAGTGACCTGCTGATCTCTGCCCTGCAAGTGCTATTTTTGTTTTGATGACTGCTTGGATTTTGGTTTATAGCAATCATAAAGGTATATATGCTACAACCACATAAATGTTTGCACAATGGGAGGGAGGCAAACACTGTTCATATGGTTCAAATAGAAACACATTTTTGTGCTGACCTGACGCCTGTTTGGAAAAATAATTTAGCAAATGGCTTTAAAATATAGCTGTTGAATATGAAGTTATTAATAAAAAGGACATGGACCTACTAGAGCAAGTCCAGAGGAGGCCACGGGGATGATCCGAGGGCTGGAGCACCTCTCATATGAGGACAGGCTGAGAGAGTTGGGGCTGTTCAGCCTGGAGAAGAGAAGGCTTCAGGGAGAACTTAGACTGGCCTTCCAGTACCTGAAGGGGCTCCAGGAAGGCTGGGAAGGGACTTTTGACAAGGACAGGGGGTGACAGGACAAGGGGCAATGGCTTTAAGCTGAATGAGGGTAGGTTTAGATTAGATATTAGGAAGAAATTCTTTCCTGTGAGGGTGGTCAGACACTGGAACAGGTTGCCCAGAGAAGTTGTGGATGCTTCTCCCTGGAAGTGTTCAAGGCCAGGCTGGATAAGGCTTTGAGGAACCTGGTCTAGAGGAAGGTGTCCCTGCTGATGGCAGGGGGGATGGAACTTTAAATTTCCTTCCAACTCAAACCAGTCTATGTTTCTATGATAAGTCAAAAAAAAAAAAAAAAAAAAAAAAAAGTTTTTTTTCAAATCTTTACACAGTTATATAAAATACTAGAAACAAGCAAATCAAAAAAAAAAAAAAAAAAAGGTTTTTTCCAAAGATAATGTACGTATCTGAATTTCACAATTTTCCCATTGTCTGTGGAAGTCTTTGATTTCTGATTGTTCTGATTGTACAAATGTTATAAGTTTAGGACGCCAATTATGCCAATCATGTATTATCTCAATTTTTTTTTTTTTTTAATTTTTTATTTTTTGCCAGTATTTCCTAGTGTTGTGGTGACTTCAAAGTAGCAATGCTCAGTCTGTGAAACGTGTGTCTCAGCTTTGGGTCAGACATGGGCTCAAGGATGTTCTCCCATATAGCAGCCTGTCTGGCTGAGACATTTGCTCTCTCAGTGGCAGAAGAATGAGGCTGGACAGTAATTCTGTAGTACTGCATGATCAATCTGGAAAGACTGGTTGCTTTCATAGGAGAGAAGAGGAATGAATATGACACAAATTGTTTATGTCCATTATGCACAGTGGTCCTTAGGGTTGGTAACATGAACGTTATTCTGAAAGAGAAGTTAAAAAAAAATTTTTTTTGAAGAATTTTATTAAGAAGAGGAAATAAATAAAATCCAAAGCATGCCACTGAATGGATTTTTGCCTGCATTTTTCATTGCAGTCTATGTGCAAATAGGGAAAAAAAAACAACAAATGTGCATATATATATATATATATGGCACTAATGGCATTTAGTCAGCAGAGGGCAGGGTTTGCTGAGTAGAAATTCTGCTAAGAGAAATAAGACTCAGGAAAGAACTACAGAGCCCTGAAGGAGGAATTTTGAAGATTTCAGTGCATCAATACTTACTCTGTTCCCTGACCCTCCCAGCCCTCTCCCCCTTCCACCCCTCCCCCCCTCCCACCTTAATTCGACTGTTCTCCATTTCAGCTTTGGCTTTCTTACTTAGATGTGCTTGAAAAAAAATTTCAATTTTTTTTCTGGGTTTCCATCTACCACATACCATTAACTTTGGTTGAGTTAAGCTATTTATGCTGTATTTATAGCTTTGTAGGTTCAGCGACTATGTTTTAATTTTCATGAATATAGTTTTGAAAATTATTGCTAGCTATATTCTCTCTTTTGGGAAATGTTAAAAAAGTGGCAGAGTTCAACAAAGTAAAATTGCAATCCAGAATGAGTCATGGGGAATTTTTTCTGAGCTGAGGTCAGGAAAAATCAAAAAATTCTTGCAGGAAGGAATTTCAATAACAGTGAAAAATAAATTCTGAACTTTCTTGTTCCTAGCACGGTAATAAGTACTAGACAAAAAGGCTGGGCAGTTTGTTGTCAGTTTGTTAAGTATGTTGTCAGTCTTTTACCTGAATTGGTGATAAAGACATTTGAGCCTTTAAATCTTTCAGAGTGAATATGGCAAATTATTGAGCTATTTATGTTATCTGATATTGATATGTAATACCTGTGAGCACTGTGCTAGTAGGAAAGTTCGTTGAACTACATAAAAACCCCAATGTTTTCCTTCATTGTTAAAATAACAATAAACGACGCAGTGCAAGGACTCATAGGCAGTGAATAAGAAAATGGATTCATTTTAAAAATCCTAGAAGGAAAAGCTGATTATGTATAGGAAGACTTAGATCTGGGCCTGCTAGCTTTAAGGGATTCCTTTAACTGCAATCATCTGTGTCTGAATTTTGATCAGGTTTACATGTGATTGCACATAGGAAATATGTGCAGGATTACTTAGAGAATGTCACTGTGAAAAAAAGGAGTCACAGTGACAACCATGAAAATGTTGTTTGTAATCTCTGAAATACTTGACATGATAGTTTATTTTTGTGTTAGCCTAATTCTGCTTTCATTAAACTCTGGTGTTCCTGTTACTGTTAAGTATGTGTTGTTAGATTAGTTTTGTCATTTGTTGAACCAGTTAAAATCTGCAATAATCTAAGGAAGAGCTACTGATGCTTCAGATATGCCTAATACAGAAAGGATTAGAGAATTAGCTACTGTAGCTCTTTTAGTTTTCTTGTTCTCGTGAGAGCCACTCCACTGAGTTGCTGCTGCTCTGCTTCAAATAAATAGTAAGAAATGTGGGAATAATCAGATCCTTGGAGGGGAATGAATATTTTGTCTGGGAGAGGCTGGTCCTTTTGAGGAGCCTCTTTTACGCACCAGCTGGTGATTTGAAGTTGGAACCTTCAACTAGCAACATTCTCTCACTTAACCCAATAATATAGAAGGATTTAGGTAGGAAGGAGTTAATTAGTTTGTCATTAATAGTTATTTTTTTTTTTTTTTTTTTTCCCCCCCCCCCCCCCCCCAAAAAAAAAAAAAAAAAAAAAAAAAAAGAGGGACTGTATAACATCTAATCACAGAAGCAGTAAAATGTGACAGCCTGGAGTTCTGGAAAGTCCCACAACTTCCACCCACTGACTGCACTGATGTGGTTTGTTACCTTAATGCTTGAGACCATCACTGGTCAATTTAATCTGTCAAATAAGGAGGGCTCTAAATACCATTTTGCAGGTGGTGAATTGAGGGAAGAAGAGACCGAGAGCATTGGCTGTGCTGGTCGGGAAAGCCTGTAGCACCAGAAAGAATTAACCCCAAATTTCAGGCTAACATTTCTGACCATGGTCCATCCTTCCTTCCTGCAGCTTTTACCATTTATTATAGATAAAGGAGGGTTGGTTTTTTTTTTTTTGCCATATCTGGCTCTCTAAGCAGTGAGACTCTTGCAGAGGTCTGCTCTTGGCTTTGCTGTTCATACCTACAGTCTTTCAGAGAAATATAAGCAGGTAAAAGCTATTTTTTTTTTTTAGAACAAAACTTTGCTGGAAAGTTGATTTCAGAAGTAAGTTGTGGATTTGCTAGACATGTTCAGATTAATGTGCACTGCAGTGCAGTGAATATTAAAGGAACTGTCAAGGAGGAAAGTCTGTGTATGGGATAAATTAGGACTCTCTAGGGATTAAAAAGATGTAGGATTTTTTTTTTAAGTAGCTAGCCTACTATTGAAAAATAATGAGTAGTTTCCATAGCAACCTCACTTTCACATGGCGCACACATACCGTAGCAACATAAAAAAGAACTGTATCAAAGAAGGAATAAATCTGAGCTGTGCTACTTGGATTTTTAAAAATATTCCTCCATCCTAAACTCTCTGTTTAAAATGCAGTGACCAGTAAATCACAGGGTTTTTTTCAGAGAAAGTAATTATTATAACTTTCATCCAAATACTTGGAAAAAGAAAGAAAAGTGAGAAATAATGCTGAAAAGAGGACTGGAAAAGATTATGGTTCTTTTCTGTCTGTACTGTAGCTTGAACAAAGACCAGAGTATTTCAAGTTATCAGCATCTTCTCATAGCCCTGTGTCCCTAGTTGAGTTTAGTATGATCAAGAGACTACTGCTGTTATGGCCTGAATGTACATCAAGGTGTTTGACAATGTGTGATACAAACATGTTGCTCATCATTTGTCCTGTGCAGAATGATTGTGAGAAAGGCCAAGGGAAAGTCAAACTGGCTGTAAATTCTCAAAGTTAAGGTTAGGTTCATCTGTAGGTTGACTAAGGGTTATGATTTCTTCAAGCAGGGCTGGATTCCTTTGTAGTTTCACAGAGGAATCAAGTAGAAATTACATAATATAAAAAGAGAAATTCCAACCAACAGCCGACAAGTTTAACAGAGATTTGCTGTGATTTTTACGCGTCAGTTTGAATCCAGAATTCCCAACAACTGCTGAAGGCCATGGACTTCAGAGAAATGAAGCTCAGGAAAGTTTCAGACACCGTAACTTTGTCAAGAGGATTACTCACTGTGTATTCCTCTAAGCAACCTGACGCCACAGTCTAGAAAGAAAAATACTATTTTTCTTTTCTAACCTATCTGTTTAGAGAAAAAGTAAAAGGCGATTTTTCAATGCAAAGAGGGATTGCATTTAAAGGGATTATAAATATAAAAATACTAAATCAGGATGGGAGCAAATTAAAAATTATTAGTAGTAATCATTATAATAAATTAGAAGATTGAGTTTCTAGAACTTTAGTAAGGAAATACAAAGATGATGCCATCCTAAAGATCAGGTCTCATCAGACATAACCTTTTTTCCCCCAAGGACAGTCTTAGTTGGGTAATGGACATAACATCTCAGAGCTCCTTGGCTTTGTACCACAGCCCCAAACAGCACTCAAGAAACTGCAAGCGCAGTAGTTCAACATGTGCAGTCTGGTTAGACTATGATCTGGCCAATGACTGTATCATAGTGTAACTATACGTGGAGAATCATCACAGAGCAACTGCGCTTTTCAGTCCTGCAAGGGATGGTTCACCATCTCAAACCTTGTGTTAAATCACCCATAAGAATGCATGAAGCACTGGCAGACAAAGTTTTCTGATTACGCTATATTGATTTTGTGTCAATACTAAGGATAATGTGACAGATCCAGGACAGCTAGGATCTTTTGGTAAGGTGAAAGAACAAAAAACCATCTATTTCAAGAAATTCATATATGACAACAAAAAATATGGGTCATATCTGAAGGGTGAGGGAAGTGATGTCTGTGGAAAAAAAAGACTTGGTGTCATTAAGGAATGTCAAATGAAGGACAAGCTGCCTCTGCTTTAGTGTGTCAAAAAATGTTCACGTGTATTTGACCCTTCAATAAAAAGAAAGAAATTACAGTAGATCTTTGACTGACCCTGATGAGATCCTCAATTAAAAATTTCACAAGTAACTGGTGTCCATGTTCCAAAAAGAGTGTTGAACACAATGACGAGGATCCAGAGAAGCTCTCATGTTGAATAAGAGAAGGAAAAACGTGCCTTGCTGAGTTGAGCGAGTTTGAAGTGTTTAGTTTATTGAAGTGAAAGTTCAGGGCTCCATCGCATCTCTCTGATCTACTTGAAAAAGAGGTAAACAGAGCATAGTAAAGGAAACTGAAGGTAGGAAGAGATTTTGAAATGAGACAAGTAGGTGTAGTCTGCTAGTTGAAAAACTTGCCAAGAGTTATTTATAATAAATTTCATCTTGGGAAATTTTTTATTCAGAACTAATGAATCATCTAATTCAAACAGATTTCAAATTCCGACAAGACCTGCAGCCATCAGTATTTCTGGAAAAATGACTATAAATGTCCTTTATAGTTGATGAATGTATTAATTTCTCTGATTTGTGAAAGCTTTGCCATGTGAAACTGATATTGTACTACAGGAATTGCCTCAGGACAGCTACTTCAGGATTGTCGATACACATCTGTCTTACTACACCATCAACTTCTTGAAGTAGCTTGTCCCTCTTTTACTCGAGGTATCATTCAATCAGTCCAGGTTTGATTCACTCAGCTTACTTTACATTTACTTCTGCGTGCCAGGTCATAAAAGTGGATATGTGCATAGTTATTGCAGAGAAACTGATATCTAGTAATTTCCTGTGCTCAAATCCTTTAGAAATGCCAGCAGTTAATGTGCTATAAACATTCTTTTTTCTGCTCCCAGCTTTCACAAATAGAAAGGAACTATTTGTTAATTGCAAACAGGTGAAAAAAGCCAACAAAAATTCTTACAGATAGTAAATATGATAAAGTCTTAAAAATGTAGAGAGCAGCTTAGATTCTGAAGCATCAAGTGTGGTACCAGAAGGCTTCTATCCTTGAAATTAAGAATTTGCTTGTGTGATTTCCTGAACTGGGCTATTTATTTACAGGGAAAAGTGCCATTTTCAAGTCAGACTGTTGCAAGTAATTGTTTTTCTTCCTGATATTTTCCATCTGTTTTTCTTCTTCCTTGTACAGAACTTTTCATATGGTTTTAGTTTCATTAATATTAAAATAAAATTGACAATAATTAAAAGCTTCTGATTTTAACTCCACAAAGATAAATTAATAGGTAAGACCAACAGGCACCTTAACCTTTCATAAATACTATCCAACAGTTCTAGTTGTGCTACTTAGAGCTATGGCAGCTTTCTTGATAAAATCCTTCGTAATGCCAAATGCTAATTATTCATGGGAATATGCTTTTCTGTAGCCTCAGGTTGTTGCAGAAAATGACAGCTTATGATATTAGTAAACAAAATAATGTGTTTTTTCTCCTGTGGCATTTTAGTGTGTACCGCATTTAATGAAATGTAGATTTTTAAGGTCATTTCATTAGTAATGAACCCAATAGGGTTCTTTTTTGCTGTCTGATTGTACTATAGTAGTTTTAAAAATAAGTTTCTGAGTAATTTTATTTTTCTACAGAGTTCATTGGAGTTTCTTGAACTTTGAAAGTATGTGTTCTCTGCTTACATCAGAAAAAAAAAAATCTTATTGCTAGGAAGAAAGCTGTGATGTGAAAAGCTAAAAAAGATTCCAACTCATTTTGTTTCTGTGAAGATCTGAAGTGCATTTCCCCCTCATCAGTTATATGACTCTCCATCCCACATCACTTACTTTTCAATTAATAATTTTTTCCAATTCCATGCTCTTTGGGGAACATATTTTTATTACTTCAGGAATCCTCTGCTGCTTTTTACAACTCTTTGGATTATTTTAAATAATTTTCTTGTGAATTATGAAAATCTCTAGCTACTTTGGCAAGACCTTCTGTTCACCAGAGACTTGTTTTAACCCATGCCTGCAGGCCTGATCCTGACCCGTATGAATCAGTAGGGAATTTTTCCAGTACTGCCATGGAGATGTATCCCAGCCTCATGGGCACAGTTCACTGTATTTTTGCAGATGAAGACAAGGCAGTGCCTGAGCTGTTGTCCTGGTTGGAATTTCCTCCCTTTGGAGTCACTCAAAGCCATTCACCTGTGCAGAACCACTGCTGGTGGATGAAGATCAGGCTTTGCAAAGCCTGCTGTCATTGAGTATACCATTGCAGGATGCCTCTGACTTGCTTTTCCCATTGGCTGTTGCTCCAAAAGGGACCTTTGCACTCCCGGTAACTCATCTAAACCCCACTGTAGCACTCAAATGGTTAAATAACTGTCCCTTTTTAGGTACCACTGCTGATAACAAGCACATTCTGGTCTTGCTTTAGCTTCAAGCCAAGGCATGCCGCTAGCTGCTGGTGGTGTGTCTCCTTCAAAGGATGGCTGCCATCCTTGCTTACTTCTCTGCAGAGAGCAAAGAGCCTTTGAAAGTACCTTCTGCCTCATCGGAGTAATGAGCGCTTAAAAAAAAAAGAAAAAAAAAAAAGAAACAACCCACAACCCGAGACTCAGCTCAGTGGTTCAGAATTTTGCTGGATTCTGTGTAATTAATTAAGATTTTTTTTTTAAACACTGGTTGCTCTGCCAGTCTGTGTATCTAGGTTGTGCCAGTTTCCAGGATTCCCCTCCACCCCCATCCCCGCCCCTCGCCCCGGTTCCTCGCACAGACGTGAGCAGCTGCAGCAATGGAAGACTTCTTTGTAGAGGAGGCAGCTCCAGTGGAACAGGTAGGCGGGCTGGGGTGGGCGCTCAGCGCCCTGAGCATGCCGCGATGGCTGGCAATTTTTAAAACCAACAGACCTAGGTTCCAACCAGCTTACAGGCTCTTGCTACCTGCAAAGGAGCAGGGATGGTAGGATCTCTCAGAGACACATCAGGTGTGGCTGAGAGGAGCCTCTAACGCTGGATGAAGATGACCTAGTGTCTGCCAGGAGAAGGTTAAAAGCTTCTCTGGGTGACCAGAAGCCTCTGTGTTTTGCTCACGGGACGGGTGTTGCTGTAAGTAGAGCTCTTTTTTCCAGAGAGGAGAGAACTCTGCAGGAATGGTGCCGCGTAGAGAAGTTCTGACATCTTGTGGGGACGTGAAAAGAGAGGAGTGGGATGGAAGTTTCCTGCACAGGCCTGGGTGCAACGAGTGTTTAACTGATCCCTGATCAGATGGGTCTGTCGGCACCATTATTGTGTCTCTGACTTTTCCTTTTCCCGTTATGTTGGAGCCAGATAACTGAGGACATTGTTGCAGTACAGGTTACATCAGGACCAGATTTGCCCCTTCTGCCTTATATTGACATGCAACGTTTTCTTCCTATGTGATACCTTTTTTTCTTTACTTTTAATTTTTTTCTTGTGTGTTGGTTACTCTTTAGCTATTTACACCTCTGCAACCCCTCTTGCTTTAGCCATGTCCTAGATATGCGTTTTTCTGGGCAAGCTATACCCTTGGACAAAATGATTTATAGCGATTGTTGCATGGGGAAGAAATTTGAAGCTGATTAATGCCATGGAGTTTGACCAAAAGGATGCAGTGCAGCAGGTGACTTGCTTATGTTGCTGGTTCTTTAGGCCAAACCTGATTTGGGGAGCATTTTCTTCATTAGGAGAAATAACAACTGCAGAAGTTACCTGTTATACTTCTCACTTCCCACCATGCTGATGCTGTAGTGTTTGGCGTGGTACATTAGCATTGTTCTGGGGTGCCTAAGGTGTAACTGTACAAACTGAGATTTTCAAGGTGGACGATAACGTTAAATAAATGCTGAGTATTTGAACTGGCTTTTTAACTGATGGGCATATTTTGAAATTAGCTGTTCTCTTTGCTGACATCAGGAATATGGGCTGAGTTTTACTGCTGTTTGAATAACTTCTAAAAACATCTGCTGCATTAGCAGTATCAGAACCTGCTGCACTTTTCCAGTGATCCTAATCCAGAAATAGTGTGCAGGAAATAATAACTGAGAGCACAAAATATCCTACGCCAACAGATAAACCTGCGAGTGCAGGAGAAATCTGTACAGTAAATGGGAGTCACTGCATCCATTGTTGCTGGTGTGTGCCATGGTGCTGCAAGGCCTGGTTGCCAAAGCAGAACGTTGTGTTCCTGTAATGGTTCACCCAAAAATACATTCCTCAGCTGGCTCCTGGGCAGACTCAGGATGCACCAACTTAGGGACTTGCTATCCTGAGCTCTGCTGCATGGATAGGCAGTTATTCATCTATTGGGCTTTCAGTCCTTCACTGTGAAAGAGGGATAATAGCATTCCTTACCTCCTGGGGATGTGATGAGCATAAATATTTCATGAGTCTCCCAGATACTATGGGACTGCAGCTATGTAAGAGGGTCCTAAATGAGTAGATTATGTTCACTTCATACCTGAAATGGTGTTTTGAAGCCGATGAGGAGATCTGTGTCTCTGATTAGAGAAGTTGAAGAAGAATTCAAGCCTGCTCGGTAGCTTCAGAAGAAATGTTCAGAACATTCACCTGATAATAATATTTTGAAGTGGAACATTAATGTTTTGCAAAGTCATGTCATGTTTCCTGACTCTTCTTTGAAGTGAAAACCCGTTATTTCTAGACTAATTTGGCAAGTGAATGTACATTGAGCTTGGCTATTTTTCTTTATGTATAGCTGACAGTATCTGCAAGAAGAGTGAGGAGTTATATTCTTGTGTTAAATAATGAAGCAGGCACATTAGTAATAGGCTACCACTTCTTTAAGCAGATTTATTTGAGTGATTTAGATATAAGCTCATAATTCAGTCTATATGGGCAATTATCTTGTGCTGGATAGCTCGTTTTCATCTGCATTGATGCAGATGTTTGGCTGCCAAGCAGAACAGGACTCCAACTTAATGTTAGTGTCAATCTGGAATTTATTACTTTGAAAATGTCCTGTTTAATTGCCTGTTTCCCCTGGGAGTGGTGTGTCAGCATGTAAAGAGCACTGATGGACCCCTACAAAGGGTTATGCTCAGCCGTTTCCTTTACAAGTACTCCTGGAAGGAGGTACTGGGGAAGGGTGGCTTTGAATTGGTCAAATTCTTAACCAGGGGGTTTTTTTTGTGTTTCTTTTAATAGAAGGGCCTTGCTTACAGTGATTATATCTTACTATACATTTCCACGTGCTTGCACTCTTTTTACAAAGGCTGATATTTTGATGTGAGGAGGAGGGAGTGTGCAGTCTAGCTACGTATTTGTTCTGTAAGTGTTTTGAATAATGGAATAAGAGGTACAATTGGTAACTGCAAGCGCTCTCAAAGAGGACAGGTGTAGAATTTCAGATGAATATGATAAATTTTAGTGACAGTATGAAATCAATAAGATAAAAGTCAATAAAAGCAAATGCTAAGTATTGTAGTTAGGCAAGAAAGTCATATGACACCAGGACAAAATGCAGAATAATTGGCTAAGCAGCTCTCTGCAGAAAAGGGGGGTTATGACTTATATATATAGTGGATGACAAGTTAAATATAGATTCAAAATATGTGCAATTGCAGAAGTAATAATGCTCATTCCAGAGTATATTGATGGATATGTTGTATTTAAGTTATAGGCAGTAATTATTCATCTCTGTTTAGTACCGGAGAAGTCTGAAATTGAATCCTGAGCCTAATGCTTGGAGGAAAATTAGGGAGCCCAGATGGACTCAGAAGGGTTGAGAAACATGACAGAAATTTATTTGAAAAAGTGTATTTGTTCAGTTGAAAAAAAAAGAAAACTAAGAGAAATAGTTTTAACAGACTTAGCTATGCAAACTTTTTTGTAATAAAGGTTTCTTCTGGGAAATCTTAATTTGCAACAATGAGATTTTGCTTAGATTTTAGGAGACCCTTAATAAATGGCTTTAGGAAAGATTATGGGGTACTTTTTTGTGAAGAGAACAATTTAGAACAGAGAAGACAGACATCTCTCAGTGGTAGTTGGGAAACTGTGTAATGGAAGAGACTGGAAATTCTCCTGGGCTTTCTTCAACAGTATCTTCCTGGAGATTTTATTGCTATGTACATGCTATGTGCTATGAAAAAAAAAAATTAAAAAAATGTGTTCTTCAAAGGAGTTTTGTGGTGACATAGAAGAGATGTGCAGAAATAAGACCTATGTACTTGCTACTGATAAGGTCCTGCGGAGTCAGTCACAGTACATAGGATCCTTAGCTGTTATGACTGTTTCTCATAAACAGAAAAGTGCTGCTGTTGCTTTCCTTTGGGTTTAGGTCTAAGGAG
>NW_010326628.1:0-1559 GCF_000700745.2 Antrostomus carolinensis | reverse complement strand
GAGACATTCGTGCAATTCCTGCAGATGAACAGCTTACTAACAAAACGTGAGTTTATAAATGTCCATTCTGGAGGAATTCTGGTTCTTTAAATGACGCAGGTGATTGATCCTCCATTGCTCGACACCATCCTCTATTATCAAATAATAATCTGTCCCTACCACAAAATTACCTACTGAGACATTTTTTTGCAGAGGTGGTCATTATATTAGAGCTTTCCCAGCTTTTCACCAAAAGGAGAGTATTTCACTGTGTTTTATGTTGAGGTGGGGGACACATGAATAAGAGGGTGAGTCAGAGAAAGCTTTGGGGGCAGCTGCTATGATTACTTTGCTGGAAAAGGTTTCATTTTACTGCTTGGCTAGCAGAGGAAGAGCTAAACAGAAAATGTTTTCCCCATGGATTCCAATAAACAAAATCAGAGATCGAGAGTTGTCATCTGCCCAGCCAAATCTAGGAGATCTATAGCTCTTGTGTAGCAGGCAAAGGATTTTTCTAGTGAGTCTTTATCTAGCAGAATCCTTAAATGAAAATAAGTAAATGAGGGAGCTGCTGGTAGCCTGATATTCTTGGATTTCTAAGTCTGGTGATATTTACCAAGGTTATAATGGAAAACATTAACAACTCAACGTTTTCTGCTGAGAAGGGAGCTTGTTACAGCTTGAGCATGATTTAGCAGAGCTAACTGACATTTTAAGAAGCACACTGATATGTCATGCATGTTTTGATCACTTTGATGGAATTATTCTGGATTATCTGTTGTTGTGACAATCCAAAACTCTAGTATAAAGCATGAAAAGGGCTAAAGCCATTAGAATGTAGCTAGCAAACAGCCTTACCAACAACTCTTTTCCTGGATGATCAAGACAGTACATCAGACTGTTTGAGTTTCCACAATGAAGTAAAAGGAAATAAATAATGCTGTACTGTGGTATTGCTAGGGCTGGATCAATGAGCAATTAAAATAAATTTATCCAATTAACTGGGCTCTTTCATCTATTCCCAAGCTGTTTGCAGATCAGCCTTGTCTCCTGTATATTTGTCTCTGAATAACTAATAAATTTTGAAAAGATTACTGTAAAACCAACATATCTTTTCTGACTTCATTGTTTAGATAACTAAACATTTTGAAATTTGTAGATTTTCAAGATCATGAACATACTCTTTAGATATTTTCAATAATGTCTTTGTAGCCTCCAGCAATTTCATGAGCCAGAGCTCTCTGTGCATTTAATAGTCCTAAATGAATCTTTCTTCTATGAATTAGTCCAATACCTTTTGGTTCCATGTAACCTTTTAGACCATTTTATGTGACGTTGCATAGTTATTATATTAGAAGACAGAATAAACAAGCATTCCCTGCTCACATTCTCTATCCCACACCTCCTTATACAGATCCCTATCCTCTTGTCCCTCTCTAGGCTGAAGCATCTCAGTTTATATAGCTATTCCTCACATGGAAGCCAGATTCTGTCTTCAGTCATTCCTCTTCATAGAATCATAGAATCACCTGGTAGGAAAAGACCTTTGAGAGTCCAACCGTACCTGTCCACTACTAAAC
>NW_010326627.1:0-6533 GCF_000700745.2 Antrostomus carolinensis | reverse complement strand
AGAGAAGTGTCTGGGTATTTGTTGCCCTAAGGGGGGGGTTGGCCTTTCCCTTTCAGGAATGTGTCCATTGGCTGTTCCCTGGCAGTGTCCTTTTGTTTGGAACTGGAGTCAAGTTGACCACCTGATCTTGTCACTGAAGTAGCTGGAGTCTGTTTCCCTTCACAACCTACTGTTCTTAGCAATGCAGAATAATTTCCATAGGAAGGGACCTTAATTAGCATGCTACCTAATGGTTGCTGAGCACTAAAGAATACTCCGGAGGAAAATATGATCTAATGTTGCCTTAGTGGGAATTTGCTATTATGGTGGTGTTTTGTTCTCTAAAATAAACCCTTTTTGTTCTTGAAGCAGCAAATTTGTGTTTGTTGTTGGTTATGGTGTTTGTTTGCATTGATACATGGGCTTAAAGAGATTCCTATGACATCCTCCATCTGAACTTCAAGAATCTTTTTGTCAGAGTGTATTTTGAAGGTTGAAATGTAATGGTTATTTGTGGCCATGCTCTCACTCATTGGAGTTACGTTAATGGATGGTAAGTTGAGCGCGTACCTCGTGTCGGCAGTGAACGCCCCTGGCTCTCGTGCTCGTATTTGCAGTAATAGGTCTTGTCTCTGTTCTCCGCCGGTACCGTTAACCAGCTGCCGATGGAGTATTCATCCTCTGCTGTGGGCTTCCAAGTGTTTCCTTTGACTACGTTGTCTGTTACCTCTTGTTCTCCATCGGTCCATGTCACCCGAATAACTTCTGGGTAGAATTTCTCAATAAGGCAAACGTATATTATCTGATCTTCATGTGTCTTCTGCAGGATTTCGTAGTTTGCTGGTGGAGAATTTCCTTTGTCTGGATTGGTTATTAAAGGAGAAAAATAACAGAAGAGAGAGTTGGAAGGTCAATAGTGTACAGCCAATAAATACACAGGCACAAAATACAAATTCTGAAGAGCAACAACCTAAGTGTCTTATTAACAAATACTTCATCTCTCTATAGGTGTTTCGACAAGCTAACTGTGTGTAATCCCCATTTCATTTGCCTATCTGGATAGGGAGAGAATACATTAATATAAAGATGTATTTTTGTCAAAAATCTTCCACCTTTCTTTAAATGATCTGGCTATTCTAGAGCAATCTTCAACACTGCATCCCCCTTAAAACACCTCAGTGATTCTTGGAAGTATTATTTCATATTTGGTGTTTAACAACAAAGATGACCATGACATAAGGCTGCCTGCCTTCAAAAAGATAACCCTTATATTATCAATTATCTTCATTTTGGAGATTTTTCATTGAAATGAATGCGTGGACTGAATTCTGTTGTACCAGAAATAAAATTGCTAACAATGTGATGGTTCTCTGACATAAATTTAGGGGTTAATTTAGGGGTAACATTCATGCTGAAACGTGTTTGTGAACATTGCCTTAAAAGAATCAGATACTGAATTCATTTTTGTGCCCATGAAATCCATGACAGTTTTGTTAAAGCCATTAACAAATATACCTATTAATGTTACTCATGGTAAGAGGCTTTCACTCCACAGATTTCTTTTGAGCAGCCACATGTACCCTTATTTATGTCCTACAGCTCCATCCTGCTGCCTAACACTTGTTTAGATTTTCAAATCTAATGGGATTTAATTCAGGGCTTCTAATTTTTCCATGTTAAAAAAATAATAATGCAAACTAATGCATCCAGTAATCTTGACCATTTTAATTTTAAAAGTCAGAAAATTAGTTTAATCCAACTTCAGGCAAAGTATAAATAAAATGTAAGTATAATGTATCTTTATGCAACATGTAATATATTATACATATTTACTAAAAATACTTGGAGCTTTTTGAACTACTGAACTTTTTGAAAAGCATGGGAGATACCTGATTTGCACAGGTAAGGATTTGCACTACACTCAACACGGTCGTCCTGTCACACATATCGTATTTCTATTGAATTCTAGTTATGATTTAGTCTTGGCTTCCCTGTTGTGACCTTGTGAGTGCCCAAATTCCCTGGAAAGACACGTACAGAAGAATCCTGTATTGCCAGTTATTGTGGATTACTATTCCCATTCTATTGTAAGCTTCTAAAACCTCATGAATCTCAGTAAATGCAAATGCCAAACCATCCTCTCAAATCCCAGCCCTTCTGTTACCTCCCTTATTGTGAGTCTCGAGCAACTTTCTTTTGATCAGACCTTGTTAAAAGGGACCAACAGGAACAAAGTCAAGTTCATTACAGGTCAATGGGAGTTTGGCTCTTTATGTATGTTAAAAACAAAAGATTCTGCTGAAGCTCAAACCCTGATGATTCAATGGAATTAATGTTAGTGTGAAATAATGGAGTTATCCCAAGTCATGGTTTTCTCCATTTCTTTTCCCTTAGGAGTAACTTGCTGATCTAATGTTGGATAGTCACCTCTGAAAAGACAAGCTGTGATGAAATGCCTGATCTTAAGCAAGAGGTAAATACAGCCCTTTTATTCTATTAATTGGTCAGAAGCCTTGGCCTGGTGCTGACTGAGGCTCTAAGCGGGCTGAGTGACCTCTGGGACTCTATGACCCTCATCTATATTTTTGACCCCAAGCTCTTATTGGTAATTGTATGGAAAATAGGATGTAACTTACCTGACACAATGAGTTTTGAACTGGAGCCAAACACCTTTGTGGAATAGGGAGGTCACAGTGAATGGAGTCTTTGCAATAACAGTGCAGCCTAGTTATCTTTATATGGGTAAATAACATTTTTTAAAGAAAATAAGATTTGCTGAATAACCAGTTTTTAGACCCTAGAAAATCAAAAAAGGAGCAGTTGCCTAAAGAAAAATTGTGAAATGGGCAGGATTAATTTCAACTCGTTTTAGTCTTCTGAATGTTTAGACAAACAGTGTAGACTGAACACCTTGGCTCTGGCTCTGCTTTCCATACAAAGGCACCACCAGAAGAAGATCTATTTGCTCAGATATTGGCCAAGTAATTTGCTCCTTATGCAGCCCATATAATGGACCTGTAATTGGTGAATATTACACTGAGATCTCAGGTGCTTAGTTGAGCCAAATCACAGGCAAGTATTAAAGCACCAGAAGTTTATGTGAATTAAATAATTTTGATAAGTATGTCAAAACAGTATGAGTTTGACATTCTTCCTTAAGAATAGTGAAACTGATGATAAGCGATTTCTGCAAAAGCTGGGAAGAGAAAGTGGCCTTTCAGCTGTTTGTATCTTCAGACAGTTCTGGCATATCTCAGATAACTCCATCCATTTGCTATAGTCAGATGTAATCCTAAAGGGAAATGTTCTGCTTTTCAAAGAATTTGGGTAAGCCAAATGTTTGACACTTTTCCTTCAGAATGAGTTAGACTTATCGCAAAGGTTGAATATGCATATTCAAAAACAAACCCATCTTTCAGTTCTCCAAATGCTATCTTTGCCATGCTTAAATTAGTCTTCAAAATTAAAATAACAATGGAGTTAGTTATACATCTGTGCTGCAATAGCAGTTTCCCCATTTCATACATAAATAGAAAGCAATTACATTGTGTTCTGCACATGGAAAGGCTGTTTAAGAGGAAAACCTGACAAAGCATTCAGTAGAGTTAAAACTAGCAGGAGGTAAAGTAGCAGAGCACTTCACGTAGCCAGTATCTAACTGTACTGCAAAGCATTTCAGAAGTAGTTAAGTTTTACATTTCGTACTTACTTGAAACAATAAGTTTAGTTCCAGTTCCAAATATTTTGACATCGGCGTTCCACAGTCTGATAATGCTTAGCAATATCTCCTGCACTTTTCTTGCATGGGCTACAGAAAATGTGTGTCTGATTTGGAGGCTGGTGATAAATCTGACCCAGTGCAATAGCTGAATTTTCAACGTTGACTAAAATGCCATTTTTAGAAAGACTTTGATTTTTGTAGTGAGTAAAAAGTTCCCATTTTTAAACACAGAGTTTTCTGAGAGGAAAGCAGTGCCGTGCTTCTCTTCTAACTGTGTTCTAATCCTTTTAGCTCTGGGATTTCCCTAACAAAGATCTGTTGCCTCTGATCAGGTTCAGGTTTTCTCTGAAGTAACCCCTTTTTGCTGTTTTAAGAAGAAATGTGGTTACATTATGATTCCTAAAGGAGTTTAAGAAAGTTTACTAGTTGTTTATTTAAATATTCAGGTAAACAAGGTTTTTATTGTGTGAAAATACCTCAATCAAAATTTCATCGAACTCATATTTTGAAGCCCATATTTTAAATTCAAAGTCCATGTTCTAAACAAAACTTACTGACAGCCATAACTACGTTCATGCCTTTGGGAAGTGGTGATGCTGTTGTATATTTGGCAAAAGCAGCTGCCTCTACACAGGGACAATTTAATTGCAAATTGCATCAGGCAACAATCTTGGTCAGAGGCATGGATTTTAAATTTCTCTGGAACTCTCTTCTGTTTTTTATGAATTGACTGAATTATAGTCACCTTGGCAGTATGTGTTTTCTGAGCACCATACTGTAGGCATTGCTATATGCTTTATACTGAAGACAGCATTTATCCTGTAATTTGCAAAGCTTCACCACAATTAAGAATAATAGACATGCAAAAGTAAATCAGTTCCATTCAGTAGGGCCAGGAACTAGATATTTATTACATTCCAGGCAATTTTCCTTCCCAATCAACTGAAACTGAACCACCTCTATCAATAAGAAACTTTTCCACTTCTTAATTGCTGTTATAACCGAGACTAAACTTTCAAGCAGTTCACTTTTCTTTCCCAGAACAGGAATAAATCCATCCCAAATGAGATCAATAATAATGGTACTTACTAGAGACAACTAGCTTGGTTCCTGTGCCAAAGTGTTTGATCCAAGTTTCCCACACTGTGTTTTGACTTTGCAATAAGCTCATGTGCTCTCTTGCTGTGCCATTGTTGAAGAAAATCTCATTTTTATTTTTATTTTTTTCCCAATGAGCCTTGAGAAGCTCAGTGGAGGCCTGGCCCTTTGCTGCTGGAGGATGTCAGGAATTTCAGACTTGTACCTGGTTGTTCAGCTGATATCCAATGTCCTCCAGAGCAAATCTGTTTCTTAAAGGGCTGTAAATTTGTTAGATAAACCTTCCACTTTACACCAAAGAATGAGGTGAAAGTGTCTCTTCAATTTTAGACACACAAATAGGTGCACAGGGTTGTGCATGTTAAAAACCACATACCTTCTAGTGATGATCCTGCTCTTTCCCAAAGGTGTACACCCTTTCTCACCTGCAATTGAGTGACATCAAGGACGACTAGCATGTAGTTCATTTTCAGTTGTCTCAATACAATTCAGCAGAGGGAGAGGAGGGAGAGCCAGTACCATAAGCATCGCGAAGGTGTCCGTGTGCTGTAGGTTGCATTTCCTTCCCCAAGTATGTGGTTATTGTCTTCCCATCTCCTTGGAATTGCTCCAGGCTCTGCAACAGCAGCTCACCAGCATTATTTCATACGGTAACTGGTGGAAGGAGGAGGCTTTTCCTTTGCACGTGGGTTTCTTCCAAAACAGCCCAAGATAACATCAGAGGAGTCACCACTGCTGTCAATCAAACAGCCTCTATGCTTAGTTTGTCATTTAACAGAAAGGGAGTTTGAGTGCTTCTAGGATCTCGTGTGGCATCCTGACTGCAAAACAACATTAAGAAATTACGATTTGTGGCTAGAGGGAGGAACTAAACTGAGGGTGAAGGTCTTTCAAGTGAAGTAGGTGTAACAAAAGCAGTTGTCTACCCTGAAAGCTCCTGGGCAGGAACCTCGGAATTGGAACAACAAAGTCAAGTCAGGAGCAGTGTAGACACAGAAGGGTGCCAACCAGTGCTTTTCTTGCTTATGCACACAGCAAAGGAGCCCACCAACATCTCGCCTGCATTATGGCCATGAGAGTGAGTACCTGGGAGGTCTCATTAGAAGAAACAAAGTGAAACACTGCATATTGCAGACAGCTTGTCTAACTGCCCTGTATGATCTGAGCTTGCAAGATTGATGAGGACAGAACTGTCCTGTAGCCATTTGGAGATGTAATGCCTATGCAAAATTGTTGTGTTACTTTTTCATCCCATAAGACTAATAAGCCTTCTTTAAGGAGTTACAGTTCAGTGAACCAAGTGAGGAGGTACCACAGTAAAGGAAAATATTAAGGACAGGCTTGATGGTAGAGAAAAACTTCTGTGGGTTAATTTCTCAGGCATGAGGGTCAGCACGTGCTTTGAGGCAGTAGCTTGGAGGGATGCATTGTGTTTGAGACATAAATATGAAAAGTGGTTCTTAACAATGGAAAGCTCTTTTCTTTGGCACTAGCTTTGGTACCCTGTGCCCAACGTTTTGAGGTGATTCAGATGCATCACTACTAGGAGGAACACCAGTGAAACAGACAGTGATAAGCAAGACGGGGAAAGGGACTGGTACAGCTCAAAAACAAAACCAAACCCAGAGCACAGTTTGCCACTCCCAGATCACAGGAAGAATAAATAGAAAATCTTCTTCCTCTGACAGCTGATAACTTTTCAGGGAAAACTTCTTTTCCTTTGCTTAAAATTTTC
>NW_010326626.1:0-18634 GCF_000700745.2 Antrostomus carolinensis | reverse complement strand
GCACTGCACCTCGCCACGCCGCATCACCACTTGAACGAGCATCTGAGACCTCCTCGCCCACCCCTCACCGTCGCCTCGCCGCTGGACCTGTGGTGGTGACTGTTCTTGCTGCCCTATCCCGACTCCTTGCTTGATTTCCCATCTTTCGTTCCATCCTGTCCTATCACTATTCTCTTTATTATCTTCTTTTTGTAATAAAAGATGTTCTGGCAGTACGGCATGTGACCTCGTTTGTGTCTTCGCTCTTGGAATCATATCGAAACCTTCCCCGACATCGGATCGGGATATTTAAATGATCCCGACATTGGATCGGGACATTTAAATATCCCAATCCGATGTCGGGGTCTGATGAATGACTTAATTACCACTCATTGACACAAAGAGTGGGAAGAATGGGTATATTTAATACCACTTAATTCATTTTTATGATTTCCAAATTCTCAACTTCTGTGCTTACTCTTTCTGTATTTTGGTCTTGTTTTGGTGCTTGCACACGTCAAGCATTCTATTTTACTCTGCTTTTTTGGTTTGGTGAGGTGAATTTCTTTCATAGATGCTTATCTCTCTCCCCAAAGAGTGTGAGAAGAACAGATCTGGGAAAGCTGTGTCTCCTCTTCCTGATCAGTCACCTGTCTGGCAATGACATGAAGTCTGTGTTTTGCTGTGAGTACACAAACCAGTGGTTTCACTGCTGGCTGCTCATACCCTGGCCTTCAGCAGTCATTTATCAATATCTAACAGTCTCCTGTTCGTCAGCCATTATTCTCAGTGTTCCACATAAATATTTGCAGCAGCTACCTCACAAACTTCCCATAAAATAAAGTTTGCTGCATTTGCTGTACTGTGAAAGGAGGGTGGGATTTCTGGGAATATAAAGGCTAAAAGAAATCTTATTTGTAAGTTAAAATGTACTACAAAAGGAGAGACATAATAGTGACCATTTACACCTACATACCTCCTTTGGCCTGGGCACACTTCTCTTGTGTATCTCTAGTTCAAACTTTAGTGTCTTGCTTTCTAAAGAGGTGAAAAAATCAATCCCTCCATTTCACAGAGAGCTTACGTTTCTGTATAAAATCTCATTAATCTTGCATATCTTTATTTCCTCTTTTTCCTCAGCAGACTTCTTACTTTCAGCCATGTAAGAGGTTAGCTCAGCTGCTGGCAAGAAAAAAATTCCACTTACCTAAACAGTATGGTACCTGCACCGAATTGTAAACCTTGCCCTTGAACAGGAAAACATCTCCTAAAATTACAGATGTCACTAAGCTCCACCTTTTATTGTTCAGAGACAGACAAGAAGGATGATTTGAAATATAAGATAGATTCCATATGAGGAGAACGCGGGATAAAAATTGACTATTCACTGCCTCTTTCAGCATAAAACTAGAGCCTTGAAGTCAAGATAGTAAGAGTTAGAGAAACTCCTCACCAAAGGATATTGTGTGTGAAGCAAATACAGAGGTGTTCAAAAGGAAACTGAAAAAAACACTTGCTATTTAGTCAGTTCAGGGTTACTACAGAGATAACTTCTAACAGGCTCAGGAGATCCATGAATGGAAAAATGTTGTAAAGGTGCATCACTTATGCTTGTCTGCACCTTTTTCTGCCTAAAGTCACTGTCAAAGACAAAAGCCTGGACTGTAAATAGCTTAAATGGATCCTTGGTGTGAATTAGTAAAAGCCTCTTTAGCAGTTTTGTGTGTATGTGTGTGACGTTAAAAACTTACTAAATTATTTGCACTATTTATGCTCTAAAAATGGTTAGGAAAAAATAAAAAAAAATAGTTCTAAAGCGTCTATTTTGCTCATAATCTAGTGCTTAAAGGGTAAAGGTGACTTTCGTTTCCTGAAAACATGAACATCCTGCAGTCTACAGATGGTTTTATCTTCAGGAGTCACATCTTTGCTGGATGTGCCTCCTCAAGTTTGAGGGTTGACTCAGCTTGCAGTTCTAGCTTGCTTATTACATTTTTATTTGTGTTTCTCTGTAGCTAGAAGTGTAACAAATTATTACAGTTTTCACACATCTGCAGATGCACAACCTGTTCTGTACTTAGTTTCAGCTATGATCTCAGAAAAATGATATGAGAGTTCAAATAAATATACTGAAATAGTTATGATTCTAACACTGTCTGGAGAGTAATTCTTCAATAAAATGAATAGAACACTAAAAAAAGTATAATTTCTGAAAATGCCTAACATGCTGCCTGGTTTGTTACAGGTTTCTCAGACTAATTATAATTTTAAATAATTTTCATTTAGGGAAGTGCAATATGTTAGGAAAAATAATAAAAAAAAATCTTTTTACCTATAGGTTTCTGAGAAAAGGTAACCAAGAAACATTTATTTTGGAAACTAGCTGTCACTTCCTTCCAAGCTTGTGTTGCACAGTGCATTATAATTTTTTTGAAGAAAATGTCATTATTCTTTCCTATTGTGGCAGAAATTATTTTGTCTTTACAAAGGAAAACCTAAAACTGAGCAGTATGAGTGCTACATAAATCATAAGTAGGAATCAGATGATAGAGGTTTATATACACAACGAAGCTGTTGAAATTTTGTTTTGTAATGATACCTTGCCTGGCCTTTGCATACACAGGTGGAATAGAAAACATTATCCCCTCTAGTTCTCTGTGAGTCTGTTTTGTCCTATGTAAAAAACATAAAAGACTTTTGTCACATTAGCATGATGTTTCTGGACACCAAGTACACCAAGCACTTAGGTAATTTTAACTATACAAGAGCCACAGCCACACTTGTGTTTAGAGTTTAGAGGATTTATGCTAGGTGGTTAAATATTTGTGTGAAGAGCCACAAATTAGTTTTATCTATAAGGGCTTTCTAAAATTTGAGTTATTACTGGAATACTCAAATACTTTCTGTGTAAAATCAATAAAAAATGACTGGTTTTGGGGATCTGACACCTTTTTCTTAAAAGAAGAAAAAAATTGACCAGAACAAGAGGTTACAATTTTTATCTTTTCATATATTTCTACTACACAGTTCACAGAACCACAGAATTGTAGGGGTTGGAAGTGACCTCAGGAGAGCTTCTAGTCCAACCCCCCTGCCAAGGCAGGTTCCCTACAACAGCTTACACAGGAAAGCATCCAGACGGGGTTCTACCACACAGTTTTTCCTTTTCATTTTTGTAATGGTTACTTGGGTGTAGAAATCAACATAATGAGTGTTTTTGCAATGACACAAAGATTTTTTTTTTGAGACATATTTTTTCCTTTTTTTTTTTTTTTTTAATTGGCTGTTTTAGGGGAGTGGAAAGTAATTTGGCTTCAAATAATCCTCTGGCAATATTTCATATATCTGGCAAGGAGCTAGGAATGAAATAATATCTATCCTGCCGTTCCAGTCAAACTCACATGTGAGATGTACAAAGAGGTTTTCAGCTTTGCTTAACTGCATTAGATAAATATTGTACATTGTACAGTTTTTTCTTTGTAACCATGAGCACTATATATCCTGCAAACAATGTTTGATTTTTTTAATCTAAAAAGTAAATTTAAAGAACAGTGCAATTTTCAAATTTCTGTCTATCTCCTTCCTTTTTTGGTTTGGTTCTGTGTTTCTTGAAATCCACTGGACAGCACTCTGTGTTTTCATACAGATAATGGAGATAAACCTTTTTTGCATTTTGTTTGTTGTGTTTATGTTTATTCCTTTGTACAACATATTTAAGTGAAAACTTTTTTTATCCCATTTCCTCTGTTCTCCTGGGGAAATAAAACTTTGACAAAGGTGGTTTATGGGAAATATGACTGCTTTAATTTGCTGCATCAGCTTAGTGTGGCCTATTAAAATCATGTGAAGCACTTTTACCTCAGATGTCAATATGGCCATGTTGCAGTTTTATTAATCTTCTGCGTAACTGTTGCATTGGTGATCTGCATTCTTTGTGATTGTCTTGCACATTGTGAAACAGACACTGTAAAGGACTGTGCTAGGGCATTTATTTGCACTCTAGAGTAATTAATTTCACTGAACCTGTAAAACACACAAATACATGCTCTTGACCATCTGGTTTCTTAACTTTCCAACAACAGATGACATGCCCCTGAATGCTCTACTGCCTCTCCCATTCCCTTCCTGACCTTCTGGGAAACCCCCACAGCCCTTGCAGCATTCCAGCAGTGACAGACCTGCCTCCAGTAACACCTACCCTACTTTCCACAGCATTGGTGCACCTATGATGACTTCAGAGAGCTAAATTTCACCCTACACCTTTGTTAACAAAAGGAAGAAAATGTCAATAATGAAAATGACTCAGTAAACACTAATAAACCCAATAACAAGAAATCATAAAAAAAAAAAAATGTGAAGGGAAAATAGTGCATAATAAATGTATCGAGGGCATAACAAGTAAATCATTAATGAATTGCATTGGATAGATATTTCTGGTCTAGTGAGTTAACTTTATTCAACAAACAACATGTTAACATTTTACAATTCTATATTACAATTACAATTCTATAACATTATTTGCTTCCAGTGAAACAGTTGCATTAATATTGCTTTATGTTATTCATGCTCTTATTCTGATAATATTTTTTTTCCTCTTGCTAGGGCATGGTGTCTCACAGGGGAGAGTTATTCTGGGGCTGTCTGTTAAATATGCCATGCAACTAACCCAGATCTGAGGAGCTAATTATGTTATCTGTGACATTATTAAATAATTATAGTCCTTGAAATGGGGTCAGAAGTAACAGGACATCCCTGTAGTGCAGCGTTCACAGTTCATACAGAGAACTAGCTTAAAAGAGCGTGAGAGAGAAATCAGATACATGTAGGCTTTAACCCATTTACCACTCTTTTCCATGGGTGCACTCATAGCTAGCTTGTCTTTTCAGTTTCTATATTGTCGCTGCACACTGGGTCTGCAGCCATTGCTCTCAATATGGTCTGGAAAACTGATAACCACTTGTCTTTTTTTAGCAGTTCAAAGGTATTTTCTGATGGCTTCCTGACTGACAGTTTTCCTTTCTTTTTTTTTTTTTTTTTTTTTTTTCTTTTTTTAAATTTTTTTATTTCCCCTCTCTGGACTTAATCACACATAGTGACTGTCTCCTGAGGCATATTCAGTGTAGAAAGTAGGACATGGTACCCAGGCAGACTTAACTATCCACCTTGAACAAGGTCCATAAATGAGCCACTGTACAGCTAGTAATTCTTGCTCTGCTAATTTTTGTAGCTCTTTAAAGGGCTCTAGCTACAACTTCATGATTGTCATTAAAATACCTGTCTCCACAAGAGCTGCACAAATAGAGAGAATGAACTATAGCAGATAGAGGTTGTTTTGAAAATACTGACATTTTGATAGCATTTTCTTTACACAGTATCTTCTGATTGTGTGTAGTTTCCTGAAATCTATTGGAAACTTCCCTTCTGATAGAATTGTACCAGCCTTAATATTTTTAGCATGATTATATAATGTTGTTATTGTAATCTGTCTAATGTAATACACAGATTACATGTGTAGCACATAGTACATGAAATAAACTCACAGTTTATATAAAATATTTTAAAATAAAGTGTAAAATAATTGCATGCAGGAGTATTATTAAGATAGCATAACACACAACAGGATGGTCATAGCATATGAATACACAAGAATAAGTCAGAAGAGCACTTATATGTATTCTCATACACATAAAGATAGAGACATTTTCTTTAGCTGTGGTTTAGACTTTGTAATGGTTTGTGGTGGCTCCTGGAGTTCACTGTCTTGTCACCAGCAGAATATGGGAACTGAGAATTTCCTACACAGAGACTGTTAAACCTTTGTTTGAAGGCTGTATTTGCCCTGGGTTTTTTTTCAGTATTAGTAACATTATTTACTGTGCTGGGTCTGGCTGGGTCGGAGCTAATGTTCTTCATAGCAGCTCTGTGGTGCTGTGTTTTAGATTTGTGGCCCAAACACTGTTGATAACACCATCACCAGTTCTGTCTGTTTTTAAGCAGCCCTTGCCCAGAATAAAAGTCTTCTCTAACTCTCTCTGCTCCCTCATGAATGGGCTTGGAATAGGTAGGATGTTGGGAACTAACCCCAGCTGACCAAAGAAATATTCTGTGCCATGCAAAGCTGTGTTTAGCCAGAAAAAGCAGAGGATGGGTGTTTAGGGGAGTTAGCTGTCTTTTGCTCAGGAACTGGCCGAGCATCAATCTGTCCGTGGGAGGTGTTTTGTGATTGCCTTTGCATCACTTATTTTCTTTCCTTCTTCTTCCCCTTCTCCTTTGCTTATTAAAACATTTTTCATCTTAGCCCATCACTTTTCTCACTTTTAGTCTTTACTCTTCCCCTGGGGTGGTGGTAGGGAAGTGAGCGAGCAACCATGTTGTGCTTGTCAGCCTACTGGCGTTAATCCACAGTTTCCTGAAAATGAAAAGTCTCAACAGGACCAGGAAGACTTCACAGAGAGTGAACTCTATCAGGAGCTTCTTGTGGAGAACAAACAAACAAACAAACAAACAGATAAACAAAACCCCAAACAAACAACAAACAAACAAACAAACCCCTAGAAAGGATCTTAACTTTCAAAAGAACCGACTCTTCTAAATGAAATGCTTGTACATGTCAAAGGTATGTTTAATGTACCTGTCTGACTTTTCACTGGCTGTTCTTATCTATGAGATACAGTAATATCTTTCTTTTCACAAGGCTCCTCTTACCCTGATGATTCTATTTATAGATATGTGAAAATTCACTAGTGTTTCAGCTAAATTAAATTGTATAACAAATTGAACACTTGTCATCAAACTGTGCAATATTACTTATTATATAGTCTGACTTAAAAAAATCAGTGTGTGCAGGGAGTCATACAGAAAGGCATATATCCAGGTTAAGGACTGAGGGCTCTTTTCACAGGGAAGTGGATTGTGCAGACTTAAGTCCCGAAGATGCACACTTCATTTTGCACATGAGAAAGCATGGCATTATTGCCTCACAGAAATACTTCAGCCAATGTAATACTTCTCATAGTCACCACGTTATTTTTAAGCCAGTTCAAAGATGAATGCCAAAAACGGTGGGGATACTGCTGTGAGGCAAGTTCTGCCTCTGAAGATTTTGTTGTTTTATAAATATTAATATTTTGTTTTCCAAACATAAAAATCTCTACCTCTGAATTATCCACAGAAAGAGAATAATAAAATTTTATTAAATGCAGTATTATAGACCTTTGGCAGCTACTTACCAGACTGATCCTCTTGAAGGCAAAGCCACTATTTGTGCGAGTCGGTGCTCAGCAATATGATGGCCTGAAATTCTGGTCCTAAATTCTTATGGCACTGTATGATGTCATTTTCATGCAAGGAAGCAGGCAATGTTTCATATAAAGGGATCTGAATGCTTTTGTAATGTTTATGATGGGTAAATGCCTGACCTAATAAATAATGTGAAATTGAAA
Source organism: Antrostomus carolinensis (assembly GCF_000700745.2). Taxonomy (NCBI): domain Eukaryota; kingdom Metazoa; phylum Chordata; class Aves; order Caprimulgiformes; family Caprimulgidae; genus Antrostomus; species Antrostomus carolinensis. The sequence goes on along the minus strand of NW_010326626.1, from coordinate 11,213 downwards.
ATACAGTCTGTTTGGAGGAGTTATGCTTAATCATATGGGAGAAAACATGTGTTTTTCATCCTTATTCATATTCAGTTATTCTGATTCTTTTACTATTTCACACTTGTAGCTCATGCATGATTAAACTATTACAGTAGTCCATATGATAAACTGCTCTAAAATCTGCTTTAAAAGCAGTCTTCTAGGGTGTTTCAACCTGCATATTCCTTTATATTGAAAAAAAAATAATGTTGAGTAAGAACAGAAAAATAACAGGGGCTTATAACCTTACCCATTTTAAATAAAATAATAATTTAGTTAAATCAAAAGTAGTGAACCAAAAAGAGTAAATTGATGGGATATTTCAGCAAAGTGTCTTCATTGTTAATTCCATAACTCCAAAGTGTAAAATTAAAAGCCTGTGTGTTTCCTGAGAAGAGTGAAATTATAGGCAATATACAGCAGCAGCATCCTTGAGGAGAATGTATGAAGAATGATGTATTCTGAGAGAAATAAACAATCTTGGAGATGTGGATCACATCCTTATGTTTTCTTTGCTCACACAATCCCTCTTTGTACCTGATCCTAGACAAAAGCATAACACTTTGCCGATGTTTTCCAACCCAGCTGTCATGTAGGTTGTTATGTCACAAAAAAAGCTAAATTAGACAGTTAGATTTATGTGTGTAATTGACCCTTTAATTTTCTAAATTTTAAATTTCAGCTCTTGCAGCTTCCTCAAGACTTAATATTCAGTTCTCCTCTGTTTCTTTGACTAAGATTTATCTACATCTTGCAATGGAGTGGGAGGAAGAGGGATGATCAGGCTACTGGTCACACACGCTAGTATATTTATACAAGGTGTGACTGAAAATATCGCAACAGAATGGAAAAGAGCTTTTGTCAGAAAACAGTTTTTGTCTGAAAACAGCACAAACACCTCAGTGCAGTAATGTATGTTCATAGCTACTGTGCCTTTACATTATGGCTACCATTTTCTTGGAGCATCTTTCAATGTCATTGCACCTATGTTGAAGAGGTTTCCGTCCTGGGGAACAAGAAGCAGTTTGTCCTAACAGATTATATTCTTGGGATGCTCAGAAGGTGGCCTGAAACTATACAGCTCCCTACATCTTCTGTGAGCAAAGCCCACTCTGATGATTGCACAGGGGATTTTCTACAAGTCAGTGACTGTGGATATATTGGTGTTATTCCTCTCACCTGGTTATGAAATAATTAGGCTATGCAGCATGTCCTGATAAGATTCTTCTGCTGAAGCTCTTACTTATTAGGAGGAAAAAAAAAAAAAAAAAAAAAAAAAAAGAATAGAAGAATATGGTGGAAGGGAGAGAGAGAACAGTCTGCAGATTAACTCTCTGAGTTGAGTGGTCAGTACTCAATCAATGGAAACTTAATTAGTCATCTAAACTAAACAGTACCAACATACTAGGAGTGACTCTCCCCAGGATCCCAAAGTCTAATGCCGGGAATCCCCTCCTGCTGTTTATGAGACTTTAATTTCTATTCCTGCTCAAAATCAGCACAACAATCTGAAAATTGGTATCTCCAACTTTAAACTGAGGTCCTAGCTACTGGATCACCATTCTATATTGTTTTCTATAGCTTTTGTAGGAAACATCTAATTTACATGTCTAATTCTCAGATCAAATTCATGGTTGGCAGTACTTGAAAGAGAATTCAGAATTCACAGTATATGTGCTAGGTGTCCTCTGTGCTATGGCCATGCAGATGGGAGCTCTGCTCCAGACCAACATCGCTATGCAAAAAGTACCCCTGGTTCATATTAAGGCTGGTCTTGATATGAGAAGAAAGAAGAGTTCCCCAAAGAGTTTCATGTCAGTCAGGGAGTAAATCAAATAGCTGCAGTGTTATTTAGTGGCTGTAAGAATGTGGTGTGGCAGTCTACAAGACTGTGTCCCTCAGTCCCATCTGAATTCTCTTCCAAGTACTCAAGCTCCTGATCCAGATGTAGTCCTCTATTTCTTTGTGGATTTTTTTCCAGAATTATTACCATGATTTACCAGTGTATTTATTTATGTAAAATTCATTACTTGAAAAAGCTATTATAATAGCTTTTATAATAGCTCAATAGGCTAGAAAAATGTTCAAAAATGTTGTTCCGAATTATTTACTTTTTGAAGAATTATGTACATTACTTATTTTCACAGTAGAAGATTTGTTTTTGCTAGTGTAACCTACTTTAAAAAAAAAAATCCATTTCAGGCTTGAGATTGACTTGCTAGTTCTGGTTTGAGTATGAGGAAACAAAATTTTCAGCTACAAACACCTACTTTTCCTTTTAGATACTCAAGTATAGCAGCAGTCTCAAACACATTAACCATGTGTTTCCTAATAAATGTGTACATTACTTCACAACTGAAAGTCTTGAAAGTTCTTTCAGTTTGTAGGGAATTATTTAAAGTAAACTTATTGGAATATTGTAGCACCATAACATTATTATTACACTGTAACATTTTTTTATAATATTATAACTTGTTCTGTAATATCATCCAGATACAGGCATATCTTTCCAAGAAAAAGAAATATGACTTTTTTAAGGCTAAAGAAACAATCTTATCTTTGCCTTTTGAAAACAGATATTATGGCAGTGCCACTTACTAATATTGTTTTTGATAATAGTTAGCTAAAATATTTTTGTGCAATATTTCCCTTTGTTCTTAAACATAGGAAAAAATATTCAGCAGAAAATAATATCTGTAACCACAGCAAACACTGATAGGAAATCAAAATCTATACAGTGACAGACCTCCCAGTGGGCATTTGTAGTTTAAACATTAACTGGGTGAGATGTGACAGTCAGTATAGGTAGCTGTTTTGATACTGTTGGGTCTAGAGCTACTGAAAATCAAGTCTTAAACTTTAAAGATTATAATTTGGTTGTTCAGCATAACAATCAGTCCTGAAAAACATGTAATGCTAAAACTGAAGCCAACTATAAATTTGTTGCGGTTGCAACTGAGTGATATCAATAGAGTGGAAAAAAAGTTTACGAATACCTCATTCTTACACGTCTTTCAAAATACTTCAAAATACATTTTTATTAGTATTTTCCTCTGGAAAAGATGGTTTTACCCTTTTTCCCCCATCATCTTTATATTTAGATTAGAGTAGGAGCTTAGAATTGCATTTCTAGAGCTATTATTTCTGTTGACTGATCTTATACCTGGTTATGTATATTGACTGTTCAGCTATTCTCCTTCCTCACTGGAAGTAAAGCAATAGAACACCAATCATATTTCAGAATATTGAAAAGGTCACAGCAGTATATTGCAGTATTACTTTATAAAATAAATATTGCAATGTAATTTTCGATATCTCTTTTTAATAACCAACACAATTTTAATCTGATTTCATTGGTTAATGATTTTAATCAAATAAAAATTTAAAAAGTTGACAGTTCAGTTTTTAGATAAATAGATTTATCTTAGATTCATAACAGTTTTTAGATGATATCCTTATTACATTCATCTTCAATCAAAACCCCACAAAAATTGAAATTTGTGATAACAACTTAAAATTCAATGGAAGATCCCATTTGCAAGCTGTACAAATGAGCTTCCTGTCTGAGGTTCACAAATGTTTCCTAATGTTGCAATATGTTTAAATAGTTAAGAATAAAAGAAAACCTATGGCAAACCTGAAACTGAATGACAGTAATGTTGCAGAAGGAAATTCTGTAATGATTGCCTCTTTGAACGATGCTTCCTACTTAGTTGCAACTACCTTTTTAGAAAGTAGACTTTTAACTTTTTTTAATTTTTAGAACTGGTTTCATCTTTTTTCTATAAACTATAAAATGCATTGATCTTTATGTCTCTTTTATGTCTCTTTTGATCATGACAATTCATGTCCAAAAAGGTCAGAGTCCTTTTTAATATTTTATGGTTTGGGGTTTTGTTGTTGTTGTTTGGTTTTTTTTTTGTTTTTCTGGGTAGTCAGAAGTAGTTGCTGTGTCTCATTTAATTCTGTTGAAACTCAGTCAAAGATCAGTCTGTAAGGAAGTGATACAGGATTAATTTGTCATTAATTGCTCATCACCAGCTGACATGAGACATAGTTGGACTGACAGAGTGCTGGCAGATGAGCTTCCAGCTAAAGTAGCTTTCAGCTAAAAGGGATTAAAGCTCAAGTTAAACCTCTGACTGTCAGCCTGAGAATAAACTAAGAAAATGCACTTTATTTGTGTGCATTTGCATACTATTTTCTCTGCAATCAAAATTTATTTTGATAAATTCAAGTCCCCAGTGATACTTCTGGTGAAAAAAATGAAAAGTCCATGTGATGGGTTGAACTTGGCTGGACAGCAGCTGCCCAACAAGCCGTTTTATCACTCCCCTCCTCAGAAGGACAGTGTGGGGAGTAAATAAAATGGAAAAAAACTCATGGGTCAAGATAAAGACAGTTTAAGAAAGCAAAAGCAAAGGTTGTGTGTGGAAACACAGGAAAACAAAAAAAAAATTTCCCTTTTTCCAATCAATAGACAATATCCAGCCACTTTTCATGAAGCAGAACTTCAGTACCTGTGCTGCTTACTCTGGAAGAAAAATGTCATAACAACAAATGTTACCCTCAACTCCTCCAGCTTTTATTGCTGAGCATATGCCATACGGCATAGAATATCCCTTTAGTCAGTTTCGTTCAGCTGTCCTGGCTGTGTCCCCTCCCAAGATCTTGCCCTTCCCAGTCTCCTGGTGAGGGGGGAATTTTGGAGAGACAGCCTTAGGTGTTATCAACACCTTTCTAGCTACCAATACAAAGCACAACATTATGAGGGCTCCTATCAGGAAAGTTAACTTCATCCCAGCCAGATCCAGTACAGCCCAATAATTTTTTTTCTGTGGTAGAATATCTGAAAACAATAATCTGTTGGTTACATGCCACAATAAAAGGAAATTTTTGATCCTCCTCAGCTCGAACTGCCAATTAGCCTTTCACCATTGTTGTGCTAGTACCCTGGGAGCAAAGGTATGGGTGAAAGTGGTAAAAAGCCTTTATTATCCTTTCATTAAAATAATTTATTTTCTTGTATGAGCATGAGTTTTCACCACTGTGGCTTCAGTACATAACTTCTGTGAGGGCAAAAGAGCTGTTCAGCTGCTTGCTTTTTGTTTGCTAACAAACATATACTAATGTGACTGAGACAGCACAAGTTGCTTAATGGTTTTAAGACCTAAACTGGAACATACTCTAATAGTCCTTTTTTTTGTGAACATTACTGTATGTGAAACATAAAACTATCAGTCAATAACAATAAAGTAATCACAGTATAAGACAACAGAGATCCATGCATGAAAACATTGTTAAAGACCAAAAGCCATAAAAGTGGGATGTGCATTTCTTACGTTCATTATATTTTAAGAGCTACAGAAAGATAGTAGGGTTTCTTCGTCTTCAGGACTGTTTACAGGAATTAACTAATTAATCCTTGCAGCACTAATGCTTTAGGACTGATGAGTCATTTCAAGCTGGTCATGAAAGGTGGAAGAGAAGAATTTTATATACTGAAAAGGCGGCTCAGGAGTTCAATGCCTTGTATAACATTTTAGGTCAGTAAAAGAGCTGCAAACCTGCTCTGAACCAAACAGTTCCACATCTTTAACTGAGATTACATCTATGAGCCTACTGTGCTATGGTATAGGTTGTAGAGGATGGACTGATTTATATTAGATACAAATTCCTAAAAACTCTGAAATTGCAATAAAGAATTAACTTCAAAGGTTTCCAGAAAGCAAGAATAACATATTTAGTTGTGGATACAGGAGCAGGAGACAATCTCATGGAGATTAAATATGCCATAGCTGTGGTTATGTGAAATAGTTCTTTTAACAAGTGTGGGTAAGCATATTATTACAGATTAAAAACTTGTTAACAATTTCAATAGAAATGATGTGCAAAGATATAAGATTATTTTAAATGATGAAAAGCAGTATAATTCAAAATTGCTTTATGTTTACTGTATATGTTTGTTACTGATGAAACAAACCATGCAAATGAGCTGGTGGCCCAGATTAATACAGAAGGGAAATAGCTTTTATTATCGAACACATAAAAAAAAAAAAAAAAAGAATCACACTTTTCACACTTTTAGGCTTAGAGAATCTTCATATGTGAATACTGTAATTTTGGTCACAACATGGACCCTCCATTATTCATTACCTTGGAAACTAAAGACTTATTTTTAAAAGCAATTTTTAACAGTCTGCATACACAACAGGTATTTGTGAAGCAGCAAACAGAGCTGGTCTTCCATAAAGTTATTGAAAATTTTTGTTTTTAAATAAAGAAGATATTAAGTACCATATAAAAAACATATAGATATATAATTATAGGCTCAGTATCCAATTCTAACATTATGGTATGACTACTAGTATTGTTCACTGTTTACTACTTGTGTATTTTACACTAGATTTTACTTACTGCATGAAAAGCAATATATTGCATGTACAGAAAAGAGAACTAACACATTTTATTACTGTTCATAAAAAGATAAACTCTGATAATGGATATATGGCACACAAAATATTGAAACAGGTTTATAAACATTAAAACACTATGAAAAAGTTCAGTATAGGAGGCTGTAGCAGCAAAAGTAAGTTAAGGGTAGGTTGGAAGAAGAAAAGGCAGAAATGATTTCAAGGAGCAAAGAAAGTGAGTAGGACTTTCAATAGAATGGGGATTTGAACTTGGTAGTCAATGTGAGAAAAAATGCTTAGAGTTATTCAGAGACACACCAAAAATTCTCACAGACCCAAAGAGAAGAAACAGTCTAAGAATAAAATTTTCTCTAGATTGAGGAGGCAGAAGATGAAAGAAGCAGATAAAATCTGAAGGCATTTGAAATTAAATGTTTAATTTAATATCCACTTACTTGCCTTCTGTTCAGAATCAGAACACATGATGCGGCCAGTGCCAGGGTTTCCAGAAATACTATGAGTACAGAAATGCAGCAGAAAAGTATCACCATACAACAAAGCATATGCCAAGTTTGTGAAATAGCATTTAGGAAGATGAAAAGCAACGGCTAAAAGACATGTGCATCAAGCGAGAGATTTATTCCTACCCACTTCTACACCATGCACAGTGTGACATCAACTTGTTCAGGCTTCTAAGGTACTGTTTCAAAGTTCTATGCTGAAACCAAACTAAATAATTTCAGGCCAAAATTTGAAAATATATTTAAGAAGAGATAGAAATTGAAAAAAATTAATCAAAGCAAAACAACATTAACTGACTTCAAGAACATAAGCAGATACTTCTGAATAAAACTGTGAAAGCAGATTGGCTAATTTGTTTAGTTTAAGGATGTTTGTCATGAAGGTGTCTTCATGCCACAGAGACTGAATATTTTGCCACAAAGAGCATATCATTGTTCAAGACATAGCAACAAACTTAGTTCCAAGATGTGCTTTCCAAGAGTTAAAAAAAAGCAAACAAAAACAAAGTCAGTGACTGTGAGGTGCAGTGGTCATATATGCTGGACTTGCAGAAGTTAGCTAAGAATCCTAGGAGACATGTACAATGTTTTCTCTGACTGTATTATCTGATGAATGTAACCATTCTGTTTTCAGTTTTGTTAATTGTTCTTGGGTCATGTTTTTAATGTATGCATTCACTATTTGTACTTTAAGCAGCTTGTTTAAACATGTTTAAGTCAGTGGGTAGAGTATGAACTCTCCCCTTTGACATTTTTGCTCTTCATTAGCCAGGTGTATAAATAGCCACCTAAGTCACATGATTTTTTTTTCTTGTCCTCACCAAGATTAATACAATGTTTTAAACAAGAGAATAACATATACTGAATGTCAGATGTTTTCCCCGCCCACCTCTTATTGCATTCTTGAAATTACAAGTGTGAAGAATATTAATTTTTCACACTTCTGTGTATATGATCAAAAGTGGCTGGTGTAATGAGCCACAAATGGCCAATGCAAATAATCCTTCTAACAGTTTTGTATAATTTAAGGCACTATGTTTTAAAACTATTAATTTAAAACAAATTATCTCTTCAGGAACAGAGAATTTTGAATTTTTAATCTGTGAATCATGTAAATCAGAACTGATTTGTCAGTGTAGAACTGTTTCACAGAAATGGTGGTCCCTAGCTGTGTCAGACAGATAGGTAGGTTAAAGCCTCTCTATCTTCATGAGCTTGGTGCAGTACAGGGCCTATGAAACACACATTTAGCTGTCTAGTTGGGCTCGCAGGCCTGGGTGTTTAGCAGCATAACTGTATGTTCCTAGGAAAAGTATTCTACACTTTTTGGTTTTTTTTAATTGTTTCAGCTTCTTAAGGTCAATAACCATGTTTATTGTATTTGTATTTTTTTCTTGGGGAATGAGGGAAAAAGAAAGTAACTGTCTGGATATCTTTGCTCAAGAATTTAATCAGTTTGCCTGAGTCAGTCATACATTAATGACAAAAGTATCAGATGAAGATTTGGAGAGTTGCGTGGCTGGGATACAAACACAGCTGAATAATTTGAAGCTTGAAGGCAGCAGAGAAGAGCAGGAGAGAGGAGAGGACTTGATCAGTATGGGTAGAACCACTAGACATTTTTGGGACAGCTATTACATTTGCAGAGATAGGATGTAGACAAAAATGCGCAGATAAAAGGAACATGCAAGATGCAGAAGGAACAGAGTTCCCTCCTTGGAAGAAATGGGGTTAGAGGGAAGTGTACAAGACAAAAGACAAAATATATAAGACACTTCAGGAGACAGTGGAGAGAGATGTAATGATAAGCCTGAAGGATCAATAGACCAGCATCCACTATATGAAAGGAAACTTGAATAATGTGAAAGTGAAAGAGCAAAAAGATGGGGGGTTAGTGGGAGGGCAAAGGGGGAAGGTTACAGAATCAGGTAACTGCTGATCAATAGGAGGAATAGGAAAGCAACAAATAAATCTGAAAGACAGTAGTAAACAATACTGCAGATAATACTATGACAAGTAATAAGGCAGCTGTCAATGTGGGACTTTAAAGACAAATTTGCAGATAGACAAAAATGAGGGATACAAGAAGTTAGTACAGCGAATAATAAGACAGAAATCAATAAAAAAAAAGACTTGTAATCTGGCAGGTGAAAAAGCATCAGGCAATATGGCAAATGAAAGCCACTGAGAACTTTTTTTCTGTTTTTGAGCTTAGTGAGACTTTGTCACTTGCCTCTTTTGCACCTGGCAAAACCTAATCCTGAAGACAGATTTTTGCCTTCATGATAGCTAGTAAAAAAAGGCAGACATGGAGCTATTCTGTGAATTGATGAGGTAGGAGTTATAGCAGAGGAATCACAGAAAGAATAGGTATCTTAAAAGCTATTGTCCAACACCTTATCACAACTGCTTCTTTACTAAGATGTATGACTAACTACAGATCTAGTCAATGAAAGTAGTAAAAGGAGTAATGAAAGGCTCAAGGTATTGGATGTGACCAGAAGAAAGTAAGATAAGAGGGTAATATTTATACAAAATGCCTGGCATTTGATTTCAGGATTTTTCTTATAACTTGATTTTTGTCTCTGATTATCAGAATTTCAATGGTCCATAAAAGTTTTTGCTTTGCTTTAAATAAGAGAATAATCCCAAATGCTTGAATCCTCAGCTGTGTTCTCTGTTGATCACATCTCTCACATGTACGTACATTTAGTTTTTGTTAAAGTCCAGGTCTGTAGGAAGCTGCTGATACCTGGCAGCAAATACACCTGTCTCAGAAGGGGAAAAGGATCCTGTGGCAAGAATTAGCCGGGCTCATTGACAGAGCTTTAAACTAGATTGGAAGGGGGAAGGGAATATAACTGGGACTGCTGGTAAGAACCCACAGGGTGCACAGCTGAAGAGCAACACCATAGGATTCCAAAAAGGCAAAATCAACTTCATTGGGGGCCCAACTTAAATGCCTCTGTGCCAATGCACGTAGCATGGGGAATAAACAAGAGGAGTTGGAGATGTATGTATGCCTGCAGGGATATGACCTGACTGGCATCACAGAGACATGGTGGGACGGCTCCCATGACTGGAGTGTTGGAATGGGAGGATACAGGCTGTTCAGGAAGGACAGGCAGAGGAGACAAGGAGGGGGTGTTGCCCTCTATGTCAACAACCAGTTGGAGTGTATGGAGCTCCACCTGGAGATGGATGAGGAGCTAAGTGAGAGTTTATGGGTCAGGATTAAAGGGAAGGCAGGGAAAGGGGGGGTGGGCGTCCACTGCAGGCCTCCAGACCAGGGAGACCAAACAGATGAGGCCTTTATAAGCAGATAGGAGCAGTCTCATGTTCACAAGCCCTGGTCCTCATGGGGGACTTCAACCACCCTGATATCTGTTGGCGGGACAACACAGCAGGCCACAAACAATCCAGGTGGTTCCTGGAATATGTGGATGACAATTTCCTTCTCCAAGTGGTCGAGGAACCGATGAGGAGAGGTGCCACTCTGGACCTTGTTCTTATCAACAAGTAGTGGCTATTGGGGAATGTGAAGCTCTTGGGCAGCCTTGGCTGGAGTGACCATGGAATGGTAGAATTCAAGATCCTTAGGGCAATGAGGAAGGTGCACTACAAGCTCAACACCCTGGATTTCAGGAGAGCAGATTTTGACATCTTCAGGGATGTGCTTGATCAGGTACCATGGGAAGAATTCCTGGAGGGCATTGGGGCTCAGGACAACTGGCTTATACTCGAGGGTCTCCTCCTCCAAACCCAGGAACGATGCATCCCAGCAAAGAGGGAGGCCTGCAAAAACAGCAGGAGGTCTGCATGGATGGACAGGAAGATGCTGAACAAACTTAGGATCAAAAAAAAAAAGTCTATAGAGAGTGGAAGGAAGGACGGATAACCTGGGGTGAATACAGAGAAATTGCCCGAGTAGCCAGGGATCATGTTAGGAAAGCCAAGGCCCTGATAGAATTAAATTTGGCCAGAGATGTCAAGGGCAACGAAAAAAAGCTTCTATAGGTATGTTGGGGAGAAAATGGGGACCCTCTCTGGAAGGCAATGGGAGATCTGGTCACCCAGGACACTGAGAAGGCTGAGGTGCTCAATAATTTTTTTGCCTCAGTCTTCACGGGCAAGGGCTCGTGCCACACTGCCCAAGTCCTAGAAAGCAAAGGAAGGGTCCAGGAGAATGAAAAGCTGCCCACTGTAGGAGAAGATCAGGTTTGGTACCACCTAAAGAACCTAAAGGTGCATAAGTCCA
>NW_010326625.1:0-22589 GCF_000700745.2 Antrostomus carolinensis | reverse complement strand
TCTGGTGTATCCAACACTCCTCCCAGTTCAATATCATCACATATATACTATACATATCTATTACACATATATATTATTTAGTATTGTCATGTATATATTATACCATCCAAGAGATAAACTTTAGCTTTGAATTAACTTTCTAATGCATTGAGGTTTTTCCAAACTGCATTTGAACATTCTCCTATTTAGCCCCACCCCAGATCACATTTGAACTTCCCCACATTCAACATGGAGCTGTCAAAGATGCTGGTGTGGCTGACTCTTTTCTTTCCTTCTTTGGTTTTCTGTCTCTTTGTCTCTTTCCATGCTGCCTTCTTGCCTTCTTTCTATTTAGATATTTTCCAGAGACTCAGTGTATTTGTGATGTCACAGACACGTTAATCAGCTGTCTTCACCACTCAAGTGTTTAAGATTAAGAAAGCAAAAAAGAAAAATCGTTACTTTTTTCTGTTGAAGTGTCAGAACATCCTACCTTGTCTGCATTTTATTTCCTAATTAATTCAGACAGAGACACTTGAGTTTGTTTTTTTCTATACAGCAGTAACTTAACAAACATAAGTAATAATAACTGAATTATTACCTAGTTCAGAACAGTCTAAAAGCGTGTTAGTTGTATGCAGCATGGATGTTGCATTCGTATATATTGCACAAATACATATCCTTTTACATGCTTGCCATGAAACTGTCTGTCCCTCCCTCCCCCTGTCCCTCCCACACTACGAGGCTTGTGGGTAGTTTTTTTCTTGTTATTTATTTGTTGATATGTATAAAAATCCATGGCTTTAACACCAGCCTAACAAGGGTTGTCTGGGAAAGAGGATATGTTGAGGTGGCTGAGGCAATGGGGACTTCCCCACCTAAGCTCCTGAAGACTCTAAGAACCTTTGAGCATTTGAAGTCTGCCAATCAGAGTAACTCTCTTCAGCAAAAGGGGCCTTAACCTGACTCTTTCCAGAAAACATTATCACAGTTTCTAAGGACCTGCTGGGAGGATTACTATCAGTAAGTAAACCAAATGCTGGCACTGAGAGTGCATTTGCAGGACATTCTGCACCTCTCTGCAGCTTTATTTCATTCATTTCAAACCGGGATCGAGGATCACTGTTTTCCTACCTGCTGGGGATGGCACAATCCCTTTGGAGCCAGGTGTTTCTGCTGACAGTAAGGAGGACTGTTTATTTGTAACACCTCCTGCTGCAGCAGCTCCAGTCATAGCTGCAAAGGCAAGGCACTCAAAGCAGCTGCACGTCAAAACCTTAAAACACAAAGATGATAATACTGTAACTTACTTGGAAAGTTCTTTCTCCTGTGGCAAGAACACAATGTTCTATTCTGGGAGATGGCTGTTTCCCCAAAGCGTTCCTGTTTGCCTAATGCATCTGCTGAAGGATAGAACATTATCTGCCTAAGCATAAAATGCAGGAGTGGTGTTATTTCTCCAATTTGCATTATTCATCCAGGACAAGAAAGCTTGTCTTGCGAAGAGGAAGCTTGTTGGGCTGACTTTCTCTGTCTATTATTAATAAATAACTGAAACATCATTTTAGCCATCTAAACATAGAACATTCCATTTTTTTTGTTTAAGAGCCAGAGCCAAGAGAATAACCAAAAGTTAATTTTGGTAAAAATAATACAGTAAATTATACAGAGAAGCAAATTTGTTTTAACATGTTTTTACCTGCAGAAAGGTAAGGGGGGGGGGGGAAAGAGAGAAAAGAAATGAAGGAGGAAAACAGAGTTCTGGCAGTTTAAGATACTGATCACTCCTCTTGGAAGATACCCTTTGTGAAAACAGCAGGGCATGAGAGGTAGACAGGAGAAGGCCAAGATCAAGCCAGGACAGGAACAGCACCAGGCAATGGAGTGCAGAATGAGCTCGCAAGTGTTCAATGTTACATATCCTCATGTTGAACTCTGTCAGCAGCTGGATCCCTAGCATTTCAATACATCTTGCAGGACTGTGACATCTGGCGTTGATGGACTTAACATGCGAACTATTATTTCCACATTTTGCAGAAACGGAACTTTGCTATCCCTCAGCCTGCCATAGAAGCTAACTACATTGAAGTTAAATGTTTTTTTTACTTTTTTGGCATGCTGTATTTTAACACCATTTTACTATTCTTCTTTACCTAATTAATTTAGAGCTAGAGCTTGAAGGTTTGGGAAGAAACCTTCAAAAACACAAAATGCAACTCTTCTCCAACATTCTTAGCTGTGGCTTTGCTGGCAGTCAGGAAAGGCTAGGAGGGTTTTTGTCCCCTCACTTGTACCTTTCATGCAGTGGTGCAACCTTTCCAGTACAGCCGCAGCAGTCACATCCATAGCACAAACTTGCTGAAGTACAGGAAGAACAGGACTATTTCTATCTGTGGTGACACAGATCGGTGCCCCTTTGATGAATCCAACCTAAATCTACCTCTCTGACACTTTCACTTCAGCAGTATTGAAAAAAAAATCTTCATAAAAGTGTTTGATATTTAAAGAGATAAGAGAGTTATGTGAGGTATCTACAATTATTAATTGATACTTAAACATGTGAGTTTAGGATAAACTCTGTTGGCCAAGAATTTTGTTCCTAACACGACTGCTTTCTCTCTTTCCTACAATCTGGTGTACATATGTGCTTTCGTAGTTACGATTGTAGTGGTATGTTGCAGTGACATTAGGCCTCTTAACAAGTTGTTGTGCCAGTTTTGTATGACACACATGACAGCAAATGATTGGATAGATGAACAGTTTGCCTAAGCCTACTTGCACCAGCTTTCCAGTGGGAAGCCCCTTCTGTTTGGTATTAATGTCAGAGTGATGTACCATGGCTTTGATGATAGCTGTGAATATTCATGTGCTATTATGTATGTGTAATTTGGAAGGTGCTGAACTCATGGACTATGAGGATTACAGATGACTGCATTTTATTTTTTTGGAAAATCTGGGAAATCTGTTAAGAGAAACAACAAAATATGTGATGCATACATAGAAATTCTGCAGATTATGCCCAATTTAAGCAATGGCTTAAAAAAAGAAGACTCATCGCAGGTACATAAATCCATGAGTTACACACTCACTCTATAAACTAAATATAAACATTTCACTCAAGTTGGCATTTGATGTTTAATATTTTATAATGAGATGCTAGAAGTGGTAATTTTTGTATTATTCCCACAGCACACACATTTTTCAATGCATTGAGTGGAAATTAGTACATTTTTATTTTAAGAAAAAAATGGAAAAGGGTACAGTGTAAACATGTTACAGTCTATATGTTCCAAAACACATAGTGGCTGATGACTGTAGAAGCAGGTTGGCCTGGTTGCACTGGAATAGAATCATGGAGTTAATTCTCAATCAGAAAAGTTTCATTTTAAGAAAACTGCAGCACCCAGTTTGATGAGAACAAAGCTGATTAAGATATTTTGGTTTAGTTTGTGGCCAGCCATGTTATGCAGGTTTCCATAGTAATCAAGGCCTTCAGCAGTTTAGAGTCAGCCAAGGGTTAAGGCTAGGACGAATGAAAGCCAGGGCAGCTAACCCAGGCTGGCCCACAGAAGTATTCCATACCATAAACACCGCACTCACTATAAATTGGAAAGTTTGCTAGAGACAACCTCTCTTCCTCAATGGCCATCACCCCTGCAGGGTCTCACCCCCCATTCTGCTCCTGTGGCCCACTCTCCTGCTTATTGTGACCATCACACTTTTGTCAGCTGAGTATAACTTTGTGTATTTTATACTAGTATTAGTATTACTATTAGTTCTCATTATTATTTAATTAAATCTGTTTTCATTTCAGCGCATGGATGTCCTTTCCTTTTCCCAACTCCGCTGATCCAGGGGTGGTGAGGGCTCATTGGGTGATAGAACAACTGACTAAACCAACTGACTAAACTAACACACCTCCATACTCTTCAAGGTCTGATTCTAAGGTGCACGTAAGTCACTACTTCTTAGCAAAAAATTGGTAAAATAAACATGGGTATGTCAGAAGTCATTCTCACAACAAAAAGAGCTTTTCCATCTCAGCAGAGGAAACATCTGTGAGGGGACAGTTGCTCTGGCATCCCTGTGGAGTTGCTCATCTTCCAGCTGGTAATTTCAAGGAATCAGAGCATGGTTACCCTGAGGAAGCCTCTCTGCTCACCACAGGCAAGCTATTACGGACAGTTTCTAACCTGTTGGGTTTTTGTTTGGTTTCTTTTCATACCGCAGGGAAGATTTCTTCAGTGTCCCCATCCCAAAAATCCATACTGTTCACATTTTAGACAGAGATTCACTTTTCTTGAGTGAGTGTACTTCCTCATTGCCACCATCCTCACAGCTACACTTCCCATTCTGTAGAAAAATGCCAAATTTAATTACCAAAAAACCTCCTGTGTTTGTCAGATGCAACTACCATATCAAAGTTATGTCAGAATGCACTAGTCCTGCATATTGATTTTTTTAATTAACTGCATATTAATACATCTGCCTGGGCAACTGGCAGACTAGCTACAACTACTACCTATGGTGAATAAGACCTAAAAACCCAGACCTGGTTGAAGAGAAACAAAACACTGGTCATGAGCCGAATGCTGTTCTCCCCCATCATTGTGCGTCATTTGGGTATTGCTGATCTTTTGCTTCATTTTTTGTTTCATCAGTCCTTGTGTTTCCTTCTGTCTGCCTGACTTCGCTGCTGTCTTGCCTTTCATCCCAGAGCCTGTTTTGCATGTGAGCTTTCTAGCTGCTTGACCTTCTGCCTTGCCCCTGACCACAGCTCCTGAACAAGCTCTTGGAAAGGTACAAGTTTCTTACCTTTCTTACCAGGGCTCACCCTGATTTATCTAGTGCCTTCTAGAGATCTGTCTTGTCCTAGTATGTCCCTTGTCATTGGCCAAATCTTCTCATATCTAAATAAATATTGTCCTGCAACAGGTTGCAGGTAATGGTGTTACATCTGCCATGCTGAAAATGAAATGCTGAAAATGTTGTAGTGGGTGTTTTCACTTGTTCGTTTTTCTCATGTAAACTTCCAGTTTAATGTAGCTACAGGAGTCATCTGCTGGAGCATCAGATACAATGTGGAGTGAAATGTGAGTGTTGACAGGACAGGGAATTGTCTGAATAAACAGGTTTTTTAACACACCTCCATACTCTTCAAGGCAGAGTGGGAGTTGAGATGCCTCTGAACATTATGAAAGTCCCAAAACAGTAGTAGAAACAGACCCCTTGTTGCTGCTGCAGCTTTATTACCCTTCACTGGCTCTTCTAATCTTATAGATGTTTTTGGTGGGAAATTAACAGAGAGAGAAAAGAAATTATCAGAGGATGGTAATTCTGGCACCAACTGAGCAAGCAGGCTTTCACTGTGCTATGAGCACAGGCATCTTTTGCAGGGTGTCTAGAACGGAATTAGCTTCCAAGAAGTTTCTGAAGGCAACCTTGCAACTCAAATGATCAGTCCTATCATTTTACCTCCTTCCTGCTCTCCTTCACTCAGTTGCACAGATCTTTGTCCATTAAGCAGTGGATTCTTAAAGCAGAGGGCTGGCTGGCATGATAAAGTACAGTGAAGATAACTATTGCAGCATTTCATTACAATGGGTGTAACAGACCAGAGCCTTGTGAATTTGGTCTTCACTGAGCACCCAATCTCTCTTCAAAAGAGCACAGCAAGTCCATGCTAGAACAATTTCTGGGATCAGAACCATGTTTTACCCACTCTGAGCCACATTTGCTTTACTAATGAGCTGAACATCTAGAGCAAGGCTGAATTATTCTTTTTTCTTTGGAACAGATAAGAGTTAGGCGTTTTGTAAATGCTCAAGGCAGTCTGGCAGACAGAAGGCTCATAAACCCAAAATAAACCCTGTGATTTATTAACAGAGTCTAACCAAGGCAATCTAGTGATGAGAATGGTGTAAAGGCTGCAAAGTAAGTCTTCCTTTCCTGTTCATCCTGTGTAATGACAGCATATGTACATGAAGAGGAAGAAAAAAATCACACTGACTGGCAATCTGATATATCATCAATGTGTCATTGTTTGTTGATATCCCCAGAGAAACAATTTCACTAGCCTGGGTGTGTCAGCAGTGAGGAAATAAAATTTGGATTTGCTATTCTGAATATTACAGAAAGAGATCTTTACTATCAGAAGCCAGCCACCCAAATACCCACCATTTTAACCAGTACCTCCTTTTCCTTCACAAACCAGACCTTTGTCTGTTCTCCAGCACTCTTGTTTGTGATTTCTTTAGACATCACAGGGGGTAGATATTTTGGGAACACTTTTGGAGCGTGGTTTCCTCAGCATTTTGCTGCATATGGGCTGTCTCAAAACTGGCATCTTGAAGTTCCAAAGACAGGGAGAAGATAGGGCATACACGAAGGAGGTAGAAAGTGAATAGATGGATATGGAACAAAAGAAAATAAACTGAAATAATTTTTCAGGCAATTTACTATACCCATAGCCTTAGTCAGCCCCTTGTGGCTCATTCTCCCAGTAAAGAAAATATCTGTCTTTTTGTTCTATTGAGTCTGGGTAATTACGTACTCCTGCTTCACAGTATGTCTAATTTATTCCCAACCATTTATTTTCAGATGGAACTTTCCACAGTTGAACAGTTTCTAACTTTAAAATTTCACTCAATTTTTTCCATTCAAAACCTCATCAGCTCATCTTTGATTGCACCAAAGCCTCTATTAATCCTTTAGCATAGTGCCAATACAAACTTTTTAAGCAAAGTAACTGAAAAAAAAAAATAGCAATTGGTTTAAAACTGCTTTTTCATTCTTATGCTCCTGGGAAACTTCTGCAGATGATGCTACATCATCATTTTAATAATTAACCAGTCGTTTTAGTATACTGACTTGCTTTGGTTGCCATGTTAATTACCAGATAGCTATAAATAAGGGAAAAAAACAAAAACAAAAACAACAACTCTTAGCAGCATTTAGAATTTCAGCAAGAACTTCATTATGTTATCAGAACTGTAATTTTATACTTCAAAATTAATAACTGGAATTATATATTATCTTCTGCCACAAAATTACCCCAGAATTCAGGTAAACTGTATTCTGCCTTTTTATTATTTTTTTTATAGTAATAATTTCTCAAATATATCTAGACATTTGCAGATCTAAACATTTTTAAAAGTGCCTCACATACCTGTTGGAAGAATGTTTTGAAAAAACACTTAAACTGTTTATCCAAGAAACAAACCACAATATCAGTCTTTCAGGTTTGATAACTCGGATATTATTGCAAGTAGCAGGAAAAGAGCAGACCACATAAAAAGATAAATTAGTTATTTAATTGTAATCTCTTTATATAAGAGCAATAAAATAAGGCAAATCTCTTATATTAAAAACATGGTGGTTCTTCTCTTTCTTTACATTTTGAATGTGTTATCATGTCTCTAAACACAGTCTAAAGTGTTTGAAAAAGTAAACATCAGCCATTCTATTCTTAGGAGCTAAAAAGTACCCAAGCAATGAGGCCAATGTGTTTGCGTGTCTTGTTCTAAAATGTGTTAATTTTTAAAAAAATAACCTATTTCTTATCCTATGGCCAAATATTCTGTTCACCCACTCAAAAAGTTATGGAACCAGCAAGCAGGAAAAAATCCACACCGTATGAATATTCTTCAACTGATGAAATGGGCAAGGGACGCCATTATAAATAAACGGCATCAATACAGTGATGTTGTTGTCATCTGGCCTTCCTGATATTTTACTTTCAGCCTTTATTTCATTAATTTATTATCAGTATGATTCTATTTTTTTTACAATCAGGATTGTGAGCTTTGCCTTTTTATTTATAGTAAAGACTGCTTTCTTAGTCATGTTGTTAAAAATAACCTGATGAATGGACAGTACAGAATATAACACAGTGCAGTCTGGGTTAAGGTCATCAACAGATTATCTCCAGATTATCTGGATTATGTGATTACCCCTGTGAAATCTAAGTGCGTTACATATTAAAAATTAATCAGATTTTACAAAAACTACTATTAAGTCAAGATAACAACTGTTAGCCTACATGTATTTAAGTCATGATGCATTTTAGTGTGGATTTTGTCATGAACACAGCGAAGCATGAAAAGACTAATAAAACTCAGAATCTTAAACTCATTTTAAAAGATCTTGTACTGACTGTACCAAGTAGTTTTGATGTAGGGGTCTTGCTGTTGTTAGCCTGTCCACTCGCAAATGAATTTCAAATATGTCTTTATCTCGACCATTTTCCCCTCCTCCAACATTCCTCCAACAGCTTTAACAAAGCCAACTTCATTTTCACTTGGCAAGTCGGAGCCTTGATTCTTCATGGAATATAGTACAGAAAAAGGCCCATGCATTTCCCCAGCTATATGAAATTCAGAGTAATGTGCCAAAACTGTAGCAAAGGGAAGGAACTCCTCTGGATTTCCTCTTGTGAACCAAAATGCCCCTTCCACAAGATCTCATACTTCAACCAGAGGAAGCAAGTCCATTCCAAGGGATTGTCTAAGGAATTCTGGCATCTAAAATAGTCCTACTCACCAGCAGCCAACTGCAAAACCCACTGATCCCTCTGCACTTCCTCAGAAGTAACCTTACGAAATTGTAGTGAAGACACAGTCCTGCACTGTGCACATATCTTAAAATCTATACACACAGACATTTAAATCCTCCAGCATCTGTCATATAACAGAAGTTACCTTTTGACTGCGAGACTGGAAAATAAATCAAAACATACACATTTAAAATTAAATTTTAAATTTGCTTGCACTCTCCACCAGGAACACAGTCCACATTACAATGGCATTGCTAATACCACGTCTTTGAAAAGAATATGTACAGGAAAACACAAGCACAGAGATGTCTAGTGCTGCTCTGAATACACACTGTGGGACCCTAGCCCAGTAGAGGGACTAAAATAAAATGCTTACTTAGAAATGAAGGGTCAAATTTAATTCAGTCATATTCACACTAAAACAAGTGTGAAATAAATGGAATGACTCAGAAAAGAAAGTTGAATGATAGGCAAAACATATGAAAATAACATCTTTCCATTCTTAATCATTAAATACTCCATGTGAAAGGAATTGTATTACTCCCGGCCAAATAATGGCTGACCATAATTTGTAGGTTAGCAAGATTAATACAGAAACACACTAATGGATCATAATGGAGACAATTTGAAAGCTCTTCCATGCACACCTAATAACCACTTGCTATTTGTGACTTACCTATGTGTGATTTAGGATTTCATTATTTGTAATGCAATCTAATTACCATTCACATACCTGCTATTGAGGATTATCTCTATTATTTGTGTCAATTTACATGCTACCTATGGTTTTGGCAAAACAACTTTCACATCTTCAGATGTGATCATTAGGAATTACTCTGTCAAAGATGGCAGCTGTCAGAGCAACCTCAGAAGTCCTAGGAGAGACCATGAGGGTCACAGATGGTTGAAGATGGATTTGCTCCTGTAACAGCTGGACATGAAATTCTGAATTATTTCTATATTATTATGCCCAGTCCTGAAAACCATGTCCTCAACATTTTTTGACTCATGGCCTTGCAAGAAGCAGGCTGCAACTTTATTCAAGCTTGGAGGTCTTCTGTAGAATTTAATGAGTTAGGAGCCTTCAATCAGCAGTATCATAAGCTGCCTTGAGATGCTCAAGTATATGCAACCAGCTGTTATACACTCCTCTGGAATTTAAGAATGCCAGCACATTAGTGGATATATGCAGAATCTTTCATGCTTGCCTCTTTGTACATAAGAAGTCTAAGGGCCTGGCCTTTACTGTCATATTTTTTATGTTTCAACTTTTACAAGGAGAAAGGCAGACATATATTTCACCATTACGGAATAACCGGAAATAGAACATAATTGATATATAAAAATTTCCATAATCTCTTACTTTGTTGCTTTCTTGATTATTTTTTTTTTATTAAAAGGAAAAATATTGATGGACTTTCTCTGTGCTACTTTAATTGGGACTGTGGGTAAGATTACTGATACTATTTCATGGCAACAGCATATATGTCTACAGGATTTATTACTCAGTTCATGTCTTTTATGGATTTCATCCAAGAGATGCTTGAACACCGAGCTCTTGAAATGTCTCCCTTGTGGTGGTTCAACTGCATTGAGCTGCATCAGCAAATAGCATTGACACTCACGAAGGCAGCAACTGTTACATTCCAACATAGTTTGATTTAGTGCAGAATTTTTATAGATGTATTCTGCTGTAACCCTTTTCTATCCATTACTTGATGCAAGCCAGGTTTAAAAATCAGTTTACTACTGTTTAAAAGACACTGGTATTCCTCTGAAATTTTATCTTGCAAATATGATTAATACCAACATGGGTATGGTCCATCATGTGAAGAAAAATCCAAATGCATAGTATTTTAAGTCATGTTTAACCACTTACAGAAAACACATTAAAGAAATTAATTTTAATTATAAAAATATTTTTAAAGATACTTCAAAATACGTAAAATTAAAGATCATTTCTAGAAGGTGAGGATCTCTACACAGGTGGCATCTATGTCTATATATTCAGTTCCCATGATGAACCGTGGAAATTGGATAACATTCAGTAAGCCTGCTGCATGCATCAAGGTACTTGTGATTGAAAATTTGGGTGTGGAATCATGGAAGCATCATTAAATATTTGGCTCTAAGCTTTACACTGGTATGTCAACATGCAGTGAATACAAAGTAGGTTAAAGGAAGAGGTCAGTATACTGCTAGTTCACTAATCAGCCACTGGCCTCTTACCAGAAACAGCATTCAAATCCCATTAAACTGCTCTTTATCTAAGTGGGGAAAGAATGTACATCAGCTGCCTTCATTGAAGGACAAATGGCATACCAGTGTTAAGGCTCTTACTGTGCTCAGTGGTGAAGGGAAGAACAAAAACATAAACACAATTAGCATCTGGCAGGTGTTATATTGCAATTGTTAAATAATGGACAACAACGGAACAAGAAAAGACAATGGCTGAAACCTGGTGACAGATAAGAATGAAGAGTCCTCAGTTTTGTGGTTATAAACCGCAGGTCTCAGAACTGGTGGATGAGTGAGGTTGGTAGTTGTCCCAAAGATTTCCTGGGTGATGCTGCTAAGTCAACAAGATATCTGTTTTCAAAATTCTTCATTTAGACAAGCTTGAAACAAATAGATGCAGCTACAGGTTAACACACATGAGTCAACAGACATTACTGGGACTGTCTTCACTGTCTTTTACTGAAGCATCATTATACTAGATCTGTATAATTTCAACTTATATTCCCTTCCTTTCTTAGAAATATCTCTTGAAACCCCAAAAATACAGGTTTTGGTAGTCATCCTTTCCCTTGTAACCTCTCCTGCCTACTGACAACATGACTGTACATATTGATGAATGAAATGCACAGAGAACTGATGCTCCTTTTGGTCCACTATGATTGTGTGAGCTCTTCACTTTCTGTGCCAGTTTGTCTTAACTGAGGACAGGTAGCCCTAATTGATAGAGTTGCAACTAAAAGAACAAGTTGCATTTGTAAAACTCACCCAGAGGAGTGAGAATATGCAAGACTGTGCCCTTAAAAGTCCACTACCCATATGAATACCCAAGAGCATGCTACTCTATTTCTGTTTTAAACCCCCTTCCATGGTCAATGTAACATGTTCTACCACAGTATAAATTTCCAAAGCACTGTATGAACATCAAAGCAACATTAAAATGTATGTGTCAATAATTGTTCATGGATTCTGCTCTGCAAAATTGCTAGTTGTGCTGAACTACAAAACTGATGCACTAGAGGTACAGTATTATTTGGAAATTATCTCAAATTATGTACTTCAGCTTAAATAATGAAGTAGATCCTGTTATGTTTGATTTTAGAAAACTTACTGCCATCACATTGTCACTGCGAAAAGCACAGTAATGGCAAAAGGAATGTCTTAAATTATGACAACTACTAATTTTCTACAAACAAGTCTCTAATAAAAATCAAAGCAAGGAAAATATTTGTTACTTAGAGCCCTTGAAAGAATGCTAATGATATCCTGACCTGCAGTGGGAGGAGTATTGCTAGTAGGTCAAGGGAGGTGATACTTCTCCTCTCCTCAGCACTGATGAGGCCATTCCTGGAGTAGTATGTCCAGTTCTCTGTTGTCCATTGCAAGATGGACATGAACATACTGGAGAGATCCCAGTAAAGGGCCAAGAAGGTGATGAAGGGACTAGAGCACCACTCCTGTGAGGAAAGGCTGAGAAAGCTGGGACTGATCAGCTTGGAGAAGAGAAGGCTCAGGGGGGATCTCATCAAAGTATATAAATACCTTAAGGGAGGATACATAGAAGACAGAGCCAGGCTCTTTCCAGTGGTGCCCAGTGACAGAGCCAGAGGCAGAAATACAGAAGGCTCCTACTGAACATAAGGTAACACTTTTTTTACTGTGAGGGTGACCAAGCACTGGCACAAGTTGCCCAGAAAGGTTGTGGAGTTTATATCCTTGGAGATATTCAAAAGCCAGCTGGACATGGTCCTGAGCAACCAGTTCTAAGTGGTCTTCTTGAGCAGGGAGGTTGGATCAGATGACCTCCAGAGGACCCTTCCAACCTCAACTATGTTGTGTACGCTATACATTATATTTTACAAATATCTCCAAGTGAATATAAAGCCATTTCTGAAGTTTATATGGAAACTTATTCTGTTATGTATTCAGAAATGAGATTTTTCTCACCTAGAACTGCCATATGTTTCTTTCCTTGACAGTAAATGATCTGTCCATCAGTTCTAAAGTTCAGCATAGCAAAGGAAAAATTGAAGCAAATATTAAATTGACTTATTGTATATAAACAAGTTTTCTGGTTCATAACAGGTGTTTTTTCTAATTCATATGGTTTTGGGTTGGATTTTTTTAGAAGGGATATAGCACAGTGACAAACACAGTCTTGAAGAATTACATCTAAAAAGAAATCATTAGCATAGCTTTAAAAAAAAACACTTACACAATTGGGCAGTAATATAAATCTTTTGTGGGAAGAGGCTTCAGTAATTATTTCTTTTTTAATTGCTAGGGAAAGTAAGATGTTTGATGAATATAAATGTTATTTAAATATTGCAGGCAGAAAGGATGCTAATGTCCCCATGCAGAGTTGGGAACAAATAGCCTCACTAGTACACAATATTTCTTATGGAATAGGAGTGGGCCGCTGAGCTCTGCTACAAGCTACTCTCTAGGGAAATTATTGCCAAATTGAATCCACTGATTATCCATGTGGTCATCATAATTGGTCATAGACATATAGGGAGCAATATAAACCAGCAAAAACCAAAATGTGTCATTTAAAAATTTAATGTCAAACTGCAAAAAAAGGTTGCAAGAAAATTTGAGGGTTGGCAGAAGTCCATCAGTTCAAAAGGCTGTGTGAAAGAGTTTGCAATAATGCCAGGTAATTGATATAGAATTTAAGGTCTGCAAAATTATTACAAGCTCCAAAGTAATATGATGTCCCTTTATGACAAAAAAAGCTACATGTAAACTAAATACACAATTCGAACATGATACAGCATGGGGCACTTAAAGAATTTATCCACGTAGAATCTCTTGGGAC
Source organism: Antrostomus carolinensis (assembly GCF_000700745.2). Taxonomy (NCBI): domain Eukaryota; kingdom Metazoa; phylum Chordata; class Aves; order Caprimulgiformes; family Caprimulgidae; genus Antrostomus; species Antrostomus carolinensis. The sequence goes on along the minus strand of NW_010326625.1, from coordinate 9,000 downwards.
TGAAAAATACCTGTTAAGAACTTGGACAAGAGAAACAGGATTTCACAGCCTGGAAAGAATTCCAACTAGACATTTTGGTGTGTTAAGTTTTTCATGCTTATATTAATTTTTTAACAGAACAAAATCCAGATTTATAAAATTTTGCCCACTGTGGCTGTTTGTTTTTCCTTTCAACAACCAACAGTAGAAAATAGCACTGGATGAAGATCATGGGAGCCTTTTATTGTAGGCCAATGAAAGACAGCCACAGACTCTGTATAAAAATAGATTAAGTGTATAGACTTTCTCTTTGTAAATGAAAACATTATCTAATAAAGCAGTGCTGCTAAGATTGAAAGATATAAACAGCTGACTTTCATCCCTTATGGGGCACATTCCTTTTCTCAGCTCCCACATTTCCAAGGGAAGTGTGCCTGGTGTAGTACAAAATACCTCTCTGAGAGCTTCTGTGTGCCTTCCTGAATATCCTTTCCAATGCCCAGGTTTTCAGGCGAAGAAGGGAGAGGACCACAGCTGCCATATTCTCCCCACTCTTCCACCTTTGAGATGGAGGTAACAACCAAAAATATTCCAGGCCCAAAGACACACAAAAGGAGTAAAAGGATATTGTGTAGTCTCCACCCCACCTTTTATACCTGCAATAAGATCAGATACAATTTGTTCACAAATAGTGAAAATATCACTTTCAAACTGTAACAGTGAGCATAAGAAATGTGGTGCAATAAATGCCTTCAGTAATCTCTAGGATGATTCTGGCCAGCAGTCAGAATGCCTCTGGGAATCATGAAGGAATACATGCCAAAGCAAGAGTTCTGCTGCCTTTCAACAAAACTTAAAGCCTCAAATACTGTTAATTAACTTAGCCCAATTAAAGACTGTTTAGAACTGTGAGGTTTTTTCAGGCTCATCACTGATATTTTATAGGGGGATATTTTGTCCAGGAAAGGTCAGTTAACGTCTTTCTAAACATGTTTCCTTAATAAGAATGTTTACAGCTTTTACTGAAGCACTTTGCAGGGATGTTTGCCCTCTGATAGATTTCCAACATCTAAGTAAATACAAGCCAAATTACTCATTCTTTCTTTTGGAGAGTTAAGGAGGGAGAGAGAGTATTTTTTTTCTCTAATGCCTAACATGTTCACCATTCTATGTTTTTATTTAAACCAACCTTGAATTCATTTTTTCAACAGCCATTCTTATTGGGGAGAAAAAAAGAGGTTTTTTTTTTAAATTATAGTGATGATACCTTGCTCAAAAGATGGTATCAGATTGTTCAAATGTGGTTGTCACAGCAGTACTGTAATTACTCAGAGTTCCTTTGGAATAATTATTCTTAAGTTAAACATAAGCATTTTACTAAATATTTGACCTCATTATTATATCTAAGTGGATATTCCCATATTTAAAAAGTTAGTGCCTTTGAGACAACCAGCTCTTTGGCCTTTTGGCTTCCACTGGGCAATGAGTGAAATCCTAGCACCACATAAAATGTGGGAATGCTGCCAATGCTTTTGATGAAGCCAGAGTTAGTTAGGGACGATGTCATAATTTTGTATTTACTATACAACTTCCCTGGCTAATTAGACTTGGGTATGACTTGGATATTGGAGCATATTTTAAGCTGTAATCATGAAACACATACAATTTCTTCTTTATATCTGTAAGCATAACAAAAAAAATCACAAGAGAAAAGCAACCTAACCTTGTTTGTAATACTGAGATGTTTCATAATATAGTTCTTATACTGCATGCAATTTACATTTGTCATGTCATCATTTTTCCTTTTAGTATTAAGTTATTTACAAACACAACTTGCTGGAATGCAAGCAATCAGTTTCTCTATTTTTATGTCATCATGGCTGAGCACTTCAGGACCATGTATCCTAATGGATCAGTAATTCTATTTCTTAAGCATACAGTACAAGAGGGCACACAGAAATCATAGCTGTGTCAAAGCTAGCACAAATCTAGCCAACCTGATTACAAATGGAATTTGGTGGGTTTTCTTTCACTACATGAGGATTTATTACCATCTCTTTGAGCAGAGCTGTGAGAAATAAATAAAATTATTATATTATTCAGGCAAAGTACTGCAATATGGGGTTTTTATCAGAACATTTGGGGACACTTCCAGGTGTGTCCTTGGGTCTCTCTTGCATCCAGACCCTTGAAACTACTCTTCATCCCTTTTTAAAGGATTTGGCAATTGTTCTAGACACCACAGACAGTGCATTCTTTGTGTGTGGGACTTCCAGCTATCACACAAATCAATAATAACCTCTGCAATTTCTAGGCCAGCCTCTCCCAAAGTCTTTTTACCCAAAGACACTCTTTGAAAGACTAGCAGTATTCCACAGAGTGCTTGTTCAGCCTCTCATATCTGCTACCACCTCTCCTTTGCGCTGCCAGCTATACTGCTGGTGCTGGCAGTGTTCTCACCCAACAGGCTCACCAGGTAGGCAGATCAGCATCACAGACAGCTCTGCCCTGGCTCCACAGCACACCAGTGGCAGGAGCACCATGCAACAACACCCTGGCTACTTCTTCAGGGCCAAGACAGCTTCATCAGGTACACTCCACACCTCACCATTTGGGAAGTGATGCTTTAGGATATAGCAGTTTATGAAAATTTAAACCAAGGAGAACAAAATAAGTTATACAACACTTCATTCTAAGAAGGAACTAGGCAAATTAAAAGGAAGAGAAGAAAGCTGGCAATCCTCCTTCTCTTCATTTTCTCCAAGTCGTTTTTACTTCCAACTCCACTGCTCACACATCTTGGATATCTGCCTGACATCCTCACTATCTTTTTCCCTTTTTTACATCCTTTCTCTTTCTTCTAGCATTGTGTCTTTCTCTAGTTGTTCTCCATGAAGTTTTTTCATCTTTCTCAAGATACCCAATCTCTAACCTCTCACAGTATTTCTTTCATTTCAATCTCCTCCAGCACTGCTATCTGGGAGATAACCCATACAAAACCTTTCACACTTGGTTAATACAGTCACCAGCGCTGCTCCTGAAAATAAGAGGGGCTTTCAGCACTCTTTTGCTGCTGTTGCCTTCACTCATGGTAAAGATAGATGTAATTGGTCTATGTCTGTGTCTCTACCCCACTCCTTGTAAATTTTGTCATCACCACATAATAAATCTTTGCCTGGTAGGCACTTACATCTTTTCTGCTGGTTCTGCTATTGTCTATGAATTCCTAATGGACAATCAGTAGCTTTATGAAACAGGAGTCAAACAAGATCCAGTGTTGCATCAAAAAAACTTGATTGGCCAACCCAGGGAGTAATAAAGATGAGAGAAAATGTTAATAAAGAATTTCTGTTCAAAATGGTACCTACACAGATGATGAATCTGTTTATTATGTCTGCAACTTCCACCAGCCTTGGGTTACATGTTGATGGCCTGCTTCACACATTTTCCCTATTCACTTATTTAGCATACCAGCTTTTAACCCCCCTGACCTTCAGCCTGCCCAGTGAAACTATACTCTTAAAGAATACATTTTTCAATTGTTTTCATTTAAACTCATTGTAATCAAGATACTTTTATCTTTACTATAGAGCATTTATGTTTTAAATTCCACTTAAAATGTATTTGGTATCCTATGACTAATCTCAAAGCAATGGCTGGTGTAGATTGCTTCGGACAATAACAGCCCTAGTTGCTACTGCTAAATTTATCTTCAGCTGTGAATCAAAACCTTTAGGAAGGCAGCTTATTCCTTTGTAGTGATACAAAACAGAAACTAACTTGAGATAGATCTCAACAGCTAACACTAAACACCATCTTACCTGTATGTAACTGAGCAAGTAAATCTCGCACATCTCTAGTATTTTTCCAGGTTTAGCTTAGAAAACCGTGCATAAAATCCCACACACAGTGACCCAAATATAAAAAGTTCATATGTCATTTCTGATAACAGTGAGTTCTTTCAGTTCCCAGCTTAATAGAGATAGTTCATTAACTTCAACTAAAAAGAAATACTCTTTGGATAGGCAAAATAGCAGTGATACTTTAATATTCTTGTAGACTAGGAACTAGTCATGTTAGTAATTTTGCACATACTGGAGGCCAACAAGTAATTTTGTCTATGAAATTAATTAACCTTGTCTATGAAATTAATTAATTAATTAATCTGTGATTTTTCTGTCTGAGCAGCACCCCTAGTTAATCATGTATTTCTCATAATCAGTAACCTGGATATCGTTGAAAAAATTCTGCTATATATCCTGCAATCTGGTCTAGTGGAAGGTGTCCCTGCTCATGGCAGGGGGATTTGAACTAGATTATCTTTAAGATCCCTTCCAATCCTATGATTCTATGGATCCTAACCATTCTATGATTCTATATTTTACTAGAGCAATTAACTGTACACAAATACATATTTCATTAACTACTTAGAACTTCCTTCCTTTCTTCTGTCCATCCATCCATCCATCCATCCATCCATCCATCCATCATCTTATTCTTCTTATTGCCTTAAAAACAGTGTATTAATGCAAATACCCACAGTTGCACCTTGTTCTTCCTGTTTAGAACAGCTGTTTTCTGTCACATTTCTCATTTTTTGCTAGGTTTCCTCATCACAGTTATTTCTTGACTAGGGAACATAATAACTGCTAGTACTCTGACAAATCCACCAACATAAAGCAAGAATAAACATCCCAGCTACTAGATGATGGAGAATCACAATTTTGGCTTTCCCCTGATTCTGATGGTCAATAAAACAGTAATAATAATATTTAAATATGGTCCACAACCATCTAAGTTGACGTCTTACAGATATAAATTGGACAGTAACACCTCTTCCACCTATTGTTTTGAAATTCACAAACTCGGGCAAATATTGCAACACATTTACATTAATTTCAAGGTTTTATTCAATTATAACTTTATACTTACAAATACAAGACAAAAAACTGGAGCAATTACAGTACACATTATTACCATCCAAAGAACACCTCAGGTTGTTTCCTATTTCTCTGTTCAACAAACCAAAGATTCAGTTAAGTGCTTCTTTGTAAGCTAGAGAACAAATTTGCATGGGAACTGCACAGCTTCCCTTATGACTAAGAAAACTGCTTTTGCCTCCATATGACTTATCTCCTCTGCTTGATCCTGCCAAGGAAAATCACATGCTTAAAAGGCAATTGATTAGGGTAACAAATTATAATGAAAACAACTAAATCTGCTCCTAAAAAAAGACATCTGCAGTCACACAGACAGAATCGCAGGCTCCAGTCAAAAGAAAAATTAAATGTATGTCTGTATAATGCATCATTTAGTGCAAGTAGAGATCATTAAGCTAGTACCAAATAGACTTAGGAATTGTCTAGCACAGAACTTTGGCTTTTTCATGCAAACTTACTCTACTGAGAAAACAGGTAAATTAGCTCATGGTTTGCTATCACCCAGGTAATCATCACAACAGACTGCAGTGCCTGTATATGAACATGGAGACAAAGTTCATTTTCCAATAACCCACTTCTTTCATATGTTCTTGGTCGAACATCAGCACCACCTGAAATGCACCACCATGGAAGTACTTTTCTTTGCATGGAAGATGTCTTTGACGGACCCCTTCTGTTGATGTTGAGCATGCGTGGAAAACAAACAATTTAAATGTATTGTGCTGCTGTCTTATCGTTAGAGCAGAAAATAAATTAATATATATTTTTATTGACCTTATTTAGGTACATCAGCCTGATGCATCAAGTCTGAAGGTGTATTTCTATGAAAATCCATTGCTTGCTTACAATATTCCATTTTATTAAAACAGAGAAATCCTAAGGAAGTTGTCAGGAAGTGAGTACTCTGTATTTACCATAAATCTAGTTAAAGTCAGGCAAAAGTACTTCTCATCCTTTATTGTTCCGTCCCTTGGTCTCTAGCTGGTGAAAGGACTTACTGGATCTGGATCATTTCAATTGTGATAGTCACCAAAAAAGCTGTTCTGCAATTGGAGACTGTGAAGTACAAGGGTAACATGGCGACACTGGCTTTCCTGTCACATTTAGTAGGAATACTTGAGTAGTTAGTTATGCCACTTTTGTAGCTTTCTTGTACTATGAACTGGTTAAAAATAACTACAGTAAGAACCAGGACATGCACCATAACCTCAGTATTTCTAGTTACCCACCCCCATGCCTACTAAGCCCTCTGTGTCTGTGCGCTTCTTCCCACATCTTCAGACTGACAGCAGGGCCAGAAACAGTATTATGAATCTCATATAAAATTACTTGTGTGGGATCGACTAGCCAGCATGTTTGTACTGATAAGCTGGCAGGATATCAAACAGGCAGAAACTACCCCTTCCTGCTACCCCTTCCATCACCTCCTCCTTAGTACAGTCCCTCTCCTCTACCTGGCTCCCTGCTGTTTGTCGTTAAGACTTGAAATTTGCCATCTTTTGGAGACGCCCACCTCTCAGTCAGAGTTGCCTTCGGCTGAACAATAGGTTGACAACTGTTAGGAAAAGAACAGCAGAGGAGTGGGCTTCCAGGCAGACTCAGAATCACACAGCATCATGTCAGGAGGAAAGCAGGTCAGGAGTTGACTGAAGCCATAGGAAATTCAGACAGGTATTTTTTTGTGAATGAACTACAGAAGCGTGAAAGCTATGGTTCCCCAGATTCGAAGCAGCTGCTGTATTTGCAGTGCTTGTTTAGATCTACCATCTTAGTTTTTGTGCATTAAGTGTAAAAACCAAAAAAAATGGGCTCATTTTTCTTACATAAATGGACACCTTGTGAATGTTTGCCCTGTGTCACTATATAAAGCATATCGTTCATACTGTCTAAATATATTGTAAATGCATTTTTATTGCTGTATCGCTTAACCTCTTTTTGATTGGAATATTTGTTCTGTTAAATTAAACATTTATTTTAACAATTTCTACTAGCAGCTTTTACTCTGACCCATCAAGTTCCATATTTTCAATAAGAGACTCAAGAATTTGGGTCTTACATCCTTTCAACTGCAACTAATATATTTGCATCTTGCCTGCTGTAGCTGTGGCTAGCATGCAGATCCCCAAAGTTGGAGGTAAGTTATAGGACTTATTATTCTGTATCTGGGAAGGCTGAACTGGAAAACATAGCTCTACATACCTACCTTCGTGTCGGCTGAGAAGTTGGGTTTTATTGTGAGATTGTGGATATATAGTGGTCATTGAAGGTATAAGCATTAAGCTATAACTCAGTGTAATGTACCTAAATACAGTCTATAACTACAAAACAACCTGCTCTGAAGATTATGTGGTAAAATAATACTTGAGAAAAACAACAGGTATTTAATTGGACTGTGTGGGTAGGGCTTTTTATAGGGAGAAGCAGCCTTCTGAATGTGCACATACAGATTTTTCAGCACATGGAGATCCAGACACAGTACTGAAGCGCTAGTACTTGCAAGACTACCAGACAGGTCCCATGAAAATCATCAAATTGGCATAAGCCTTGGAACAATAGATGGACTTGTTATGGGTATAAGCTTCCGGTGTTCAGCCCAGTTGTGTTTTCAAGTTTTCTTCTACAACAATGAAGATTATAAAATGACCTTTAAATATATTAAAATTAAGTTTTTAAAAAGTGGAAGTAGCCTGGCACAATGCTAGAGCTGATGTAACACAGCAACATTATGGTGCTGGCTCAGACAAGGGGCTGAGAAAGCAGCTCTCTTTGTGAAAGACTGTCAAGGAATTTTGTTTGTGAAATCATGGCAGTTTGCGAGGGGGCAGGCGGGGTACATGCATGCCTAAGGAACAGACAGAGAGGACCACCTGGATCAGGAAAGTGCCTAAGTGAAGACCGTGAGCCCGTAGGAGCAGGAGACACACAAGGGGACCATAAGCAAAGTTACCAGCTCTGAGTTTGTTTCAAGACTGTGCTTTTCTAAATGCTCTGTAAGATTTAGAAATTGGGTTAAAATGTTTGGCTTTCATTGTTTCACAAAAAAGTGCCTAGTGCTTGCAGTCAAGGAGACAGGATTGCAGCGCAAGTAAGAGATTGCGACTGTAACCTGTTGGGGTACCCACAACCGTGTCCGAATGCGCAGTGGTCTTCTTGCAAGGACAGCTGGACACACAAGGCGTAGAATTCTAGAACCACAGAATCATTTGAGTTGGAATGGATCTTTAAAGATCATCTAGTCTATGCCCCACCGTCATGGGCAGGGATGCCTTCCACTAGATCTGGCTGTTCAAAGCTCTGTCCAACTTGTACACTTGCAGTGATGGGGCACCCAGAGCTTCTGGGCAACCTGTTTCAACCTCACTCTAAAAAATTTCTTCCTTATAGCCAGTCTAAATCTACCTTCTTTCATTTTAAAACTATTGACCCTGTTCTGTCACTACAAGCCCTGGTAAAAAGCCTGACTTTCTTGTAAGTCCTTTTAAGTACTGAAAGGCCACAATAGGGTCACCCTGGAGCCTCTTCTTCTCCAGGCTGAACAACCTCTCAGCCTCTCCTCATAGGAGAGGTATTCCATCCCTCTGATAATTGTTGTGGCCCTCCTTTGGACCTGCTCCAAGAGGTCCATGTCTTTCCTGTACTGAAGACACCGGAACTGGATGCAGAACTCCAGGTGGGGTCCCACCAGAGCAGAGCAGGGCAGATCAGAGCAGAGGGGCAGAATCACCTCCCTCAACCTGCTGGACACGCTTCTCTTGATGCAGCCCAGGATACAGTTGGCTTTCTGGGCTGCGAGCACACATTGCCAGCTCATGTCCAGCTTTTCAGCCCCCAGTATCCCCAAGTCCTTTCTCCACAGGGCTGTTCTCAATCCAGTCACTCCTAGAGAGGTTCAGGAAGACCCTGCCTCTGCACTTGCATTGCCTACTCCAGATGAAATCCAGGGTGCTGTACCTTTGCTGCCCAGCCCTTAGCTTCATTTTCCGTCGCCATGATTTTTGACATGCCAGCCACCCCCTGTGGAGCCTCCGCTGCTCTCTGCTGCTGCCGGTGTGGGGGGTCGTGGCGGGGGGGGGGGGGGGGG
>NW_010326624.1:0-3036 GCF_000700745.2 Antrostomus carolinensis | reverse complement strand
CTTAAAGGGCTTTTCCAACCAAAACAAGTCTATGATTCTATGAAAATGTCTAGTTTTCACATTTCAGACCTAAAGGACGGACAGCACACCTGAAAGCCTGGCAGGTTTTCTCATAAGAGACAACAGCCTCTCCCTACGTACCTTCATAATCCTCAGACCTTCGTGGTAAGGGCGACTAAATATTGAGCATCATTTTCCCGCCCTGCCCCTCCATTAGAGCTGTGGCACTAATCCCGCGAGCGTTTGCACGCACGGATAATTCCGTTAAACTCAGCAGAAACGCAGGCGATGCCGAGCGCCCTTCCCCTGGCCGGTGCACATCTATTTGTGCTTTTCAAGGTCGTTATCTGGCCATTTCTGAAGCGACTGGGAAAAATCAGCAGCAGGAGCAGACCCCGGGTGCTATGGTAGCTGCAACAGGCATGAAACTGTAATATTTTTACTGATTTATTTGCATAAATCAGTAATACCAAAACCCAGGGAGGTTGTGGAGTCTCCTTCTCTGGAGACATTCAAGACCCGCCTGGACGCCTTCCTGTGTGATCTCATTTAGGTTCCTGCTCTGGCAGGGGGATTGGACTGGATGATCTTTTGAGGTCCCTTCCAATCCCTGACATTCTGTGACTCTGTGATTTGCCACCCAGCCAGTCCCATGATGGCGTGATAACTCAGTTGATCTCCCTTCAAATTTAATTAAACACCGTGGAAAATTTAGGCTGATTTCACAGTTCTTTCACAATTACCTTTCTGAGTAGAGCGATCACTGGGAGTTTGTGTAAAAACAGCACTTCTGGCACGGCCTCGTTGGGAGAAATGAGCAAAAAAGAGTGAAATCAACGTTCCTCCCAGTGGTTCAGCTCACCTTTGCTTTTCCACGCTTGAAAAGCCTCACTGTGGGCGGTTGCTGCCGTGTCCTGGACTGCCAACCGTGACAGCAGGAGTCCCCAGAGCATGACATTCCTTCCTGAGCAATCTAGTCCTTAGAAACCTTAATTAATAAGCACACATGCGGCTGACGACGGTGATGATGTCTCACCTTAAACAGCAAACTGGGACTGCGGTAGCACTTTTTAATCGACAACTTTACCAAGCCAACCTCGCCAGCTTTGGCGTTAGGATTGCCCATTGTGCAATCAACGTCCCCCAACTTTCTGCAGAAGCCGAAAAGATGATGAACTTTGCACAAAAATTTATTTATAGACACAGCTTTCCCTTTTTTTTTCTTAGGCAAACGTAGCTCTTCATCTGGGTGTATGTATAGGCTGGAGGTTGTAAAAAGAGCTGCTGGTTTTACATAATTTGGGTGCAATTGATCTATGTTAGTGCCAGGAATAGGACTCAGGGGACCTAACACCGAAGAATATCCTACTGGAAGATGTTACTTTGCACTCTTAAGTTATGTAATGGAAAAAAAAAAATAATATTGGGATGAAATGGCAATGAAATTTAGAGTTTGCATGTGGCTCTTAATGAAGACAATGGAAACTGTGTGAAAGAAATTTGGCTCCCAATTAGTAAGAGGCGTTATTTTCCATTGCAGGACCTGTGAAAGTGTTATTTAAATGATTCAGAAAGGCTGTTGGGTGGGAGAATGGGCAGGCAGTTCTTCGTTACAGGCCCCCACTGCAGGACCTGTGCTGTTGTTGCCTTTTATGTTACAAATATAGGCCGCTTTGTTTTTTCTTCAGCATCATATAAATATTTGGATTGGAAAGAAGCTCTGGTTTAACCTCTGGCTCAAAACAGAGCTAATTTCCACCCTTGTCCAGCTGAGTTTTGAGTGTCTCCAAAGACAGCGATTGCACAACCGCTCTGGACCTTCAGTCCAGTCCCTAAATACCATCACTGTGAGTACCACTATTATTCCTCACATCTCCTCAGACTTTCCCTTGCTGCGACGTGTGACTGTTCCTGCTTGTCCTTTCACCACCTACCTCCTCCACAAAGCATCTCCCTGCTCTGTAACCCTGCTCTGGATGGCTGGAGATGGCAATAAGAACCCTTCTCCCCTCTGTCCTCACCCAAAAATACCATTTCCACAGCCTCTCCTCATACGCCGTATACTCTGGCTCCCCAACCTCGCCTGTGGCCCCTCTGAACTCCCTCCAGTTTATCAATTTGCTGGAAAAATGGGGCACAATTACCCGCCTTAGCCTTTATTTTGGGGTAAAAAAAACCAGACAATACTGAAATTGTTCAATTTAGTTACTTTTCAGGGACAAGAACGCAGATGTTGAAATGTGACAAGCATCAGAGTCAGGAAACTTTATCGCACCCCGAGGGCTGTGCATGCCACCAACAATAAATCCAGAGGAACAATAACAGGATCGTTTTGTACCTCCTGCTTTTCCATCAGCTACTCAGAAGGAGGAAATACGAGACACAGTGGAGGCATCCCCCTTTTCTACCCAACCAGAAAATAAAAGGATTTGGTTTTCTTTCTATTTTTTTAAAAAAATGAGATTAAAATGATGGAATGTAATGTCAGTTTTAATTATGGAATTGCCAGTCTCTGATGATGGGCCAGAACAGCGAGATAGAAGATATTCAGCTTCAGTTACCAATGTTGATTCTTACTGGGGTTGTGTCACTCGGCTTTTCAATTCATGCTTCGCTGTGCGCTGTGAACATCACGCACTCGGAAGAATTAGCTGAGCCACCCTGAAGCTAGATTTTAAAGGATACCAGATGGTAGGTTCAGTGCATGTGCTCAGCTTTTATATGTGCTTTTCCCCTATGGCCAATCACTGACTGATCATTTCTTTCAAACCCCCTCATAAAATAAATCACTTTTTGCAACTGACGCTTGTCTCTAGTTAATAAGTGCTCTTTTCTCAAGGCAGGAGCTTGTTGCTTGTGAAGATAAAATCATAAAACTGGTTCAAAGTGCGTTGGGATGGTGAATATACTCCATCGAGGAGATGAGATAAACTGGTTTGAACTGGAAAGGAGGTGTGATTGTCGGCTTGTTGTGAAATTTGGAGCAGGTGAACCGTCATTAAAGACACTTTGACAGTCACTTAGAATCATAGAATC
>NW_010326623.1:0-731 GCF_000700745.2 Antrostomus carolinensis | reverse complement strand
CTAACCCTAATGACTAACCCTAATGACTAACTGTAATGACTAACCCTAACGCTAACCCTAACCCTAAGACTAACCCTAAGAGTAACCCTAAGACTAACCCTAATGACTAACCCTAACCCTAACCGTAACCCTAACCTTAACCTTAACTGTAGTAAGTAACCCTAATGCGTAGCCCTAATGCCTAACCCTAATGTACTTATTTAGTGCATTTTATGTATAGAATTGTTATGATGTATAGCAGATTTGTGTTAGTGGTGTTAGGGTTAGAGTCATTAGGGTTGTAGCTGTTAGGGTTACAGTCATTAGGGTTATGGCCATTAGGGTTAGGACTGTTAGGGTTAGAGTCATTAGGGTTATGGCTGTTAGGGTTACAGTCATTAGGGTTATAGGTGTTAGGGTTATGGTCATTAGTTTACAGTCATTAGGGTTATTGCTGTTAGGGTTATGGTCATTAGGGTTAGAATCATTAGGGTTATGGCTGTTAGGGTTTGAGTCATTAGGGTTATGGTTGTTAGGGTTACAGTCATTAGGGTTAGGGTCATTAGGGTTATGGTTGTTAGGGTTAGAGTCATTAGGGTTAGGGTATATTAATTTTGTGTATAAAATTTGGTAATTGGGTTGATTAAATATGTTAATTTGGTGTGAGAGATGTGGTGATTAGGTGTGTTAATTATGGTATTGAGGTTCATAAATTATGTTGATTAGGTGTGTAAATGCTGTTAGTTAGGTTT
>NW_010326622.1:7471-39224 GCF_000700745.2 Antrostomus carolinensis | reverse complement strand
CTTTGAGATAAGTTTATAGTGTAGTTCCTCACAGGCATGAAACTAAAAATAGATGGAATGTGGTAGAAATCCACTACCTTTCCACCCTTGCCTTTGTCCATGCCCGTGCCTTTTCCTTTCCCTTTCCCTTTCCCTTTCCCCAATCCCCAGTCCTCATTCCTTGTACCCTTTTATCCTGTTCCTACATTATGGGCTGAAAGAGGTGAACACAAGAACTAGTCAACTTTTCATTTCTGCAAAGTTTATACTGTGTTGTGCCATATATCCAGATAGTAGGCACTCTTAATAAGCTGCAGGATAACCTACAGCTTACTCTCTTCTCTGCCCTGCTGAGGCCACATCTGGAATACTGTGTGCAGTTCTGGGCTCCTCAGTTCAAGCAAGACAGGGATCTTCTAAAGAGAGTCCAACGGAGGGCCACAAAGCTGATTAGGGGCCTGGAAATTAGGGGCCTAGAAATTAGGGGCCTACATGAGGAAAGGTTGAGAGAGCTCAGACTCTTCAGCCTGAAGAGAAGACTGAGAGGGGATCTTACCAATGTCTATAAATACCTAAAGTGCAAGGGCTAAATGGATGGAGCCAGGCTCTTTTTGGTGGTGCCTAGTGACAGGACAAGGGGCGATGGGCAAAAACTGTAACACCCAAAGTTCCACACAAGCTTCAGGATAAAACTTGTTTTCTGTAAGGGTGTTGGAGCACTGGGATAGGCTGCCCAGAGAGGTTGTGGAGTCTCCATCTCTGGAGATGTTCAAAATCCTCCTGGATGCTTTTCTGTGCAACCTGCTGTAGGGAAGCTGCTTTGGCAGGGGGGTTGGACTAGATGATCTCCTGAGGTCCCTTCCTACCCTTACGATTCTATGTGTGTGTCTGTGTGTCTGTATGTGGTATTCATGAATAATTATGCTTCAAATCACAGGATTCATATCTATTGTTTACACCTGTCTCCAGGTGTAAACAGCTCTTAGAAACCTATGAAATGCGTACAAATGCTTTTCAGAGTCTCCTCAAAGAAATATACGTAACTTTCCAGTGAAAACAAGATTAGTGATTCACAATAATTAAAGTATTGTATTAAATGTTTAACATATTAATTAGGTCTCCACTAGTTATTTTTGAAAGGAAGTTGAAGAGACATATCAAAAATAAATTAAAAGTTGGCATTAGGAAAATTCTTCTTTGTCTTTGGATCAATTAATATTTTCCACACCTCAGCATCTGTTTCTGCCTTACCTCAAGTATTCATCAGGGAAAAAGTTTTATGATGATCTCTGCAGAACTCTCAAGTGGGCTAAACTACGTAACCTATGGTCCCATCTGACTTTCCTGCTCCACGAGTATTACTCAGTGTGAATATAATGTAGAGCTAAAATGAAAATACCAGCAAGAAACTGTCATTGGTATTATTTTTCAAAATTGCATCCAACAACAATATACATTAATTAGTGCACACATATTAATGATCCATACTGTAGGTACATGATGGAGTTTGAATAGAACTGGTCTTTCTTAGTGTATTAGGTATGGAAAAAAATATAGAAAGATCATTGCCACTTGGATAGAAATACAGGATACAAGAAATCAGAGCTCAGAGGAGGGGAAAAAATTACTAATTAACTGTACTCTTATTTGAAGAAAGTCAAGCCTGATGATATACAAATATAGTTTAGACCAAACTTTGTCCTAAATTGTAACAAAATAATTTCTATCAAATGTAGCTGATTCAGAAGAATGTTATAATCTGTATATTTGAAAAATCATTATGTAGCTAAGAGAAACCCATCCTGTCTTTTTGAGAATATATAGTGATGCTGCTTTAGACAAGAAAAGTAGGGGCTTTTTCCTTTGAAGTCAGATGTAGTTTAATCATTACTAATCACTGCAAATTGCTTCTGATCATATCTCTCAATAGCTTTCTTGCTCTCTTGTTTTGGGACCAACTTAAACCAGTCTAACTGCGCACAGTCCAACCTCTTCTGTCTACAACCTCAAACTCTGTTGTCTCCCCATAATATAGGGCTGTGGCAAGAATCAATCTTGCTTTTTGATCCAAATGAAAATTAATCTTTTTTTGTTGCATGTTTACTTTTCAGTTGTGAAGAAAGCTGCTATGGCTGCTAGGGTGCTAGAACTGAAGTGAGGGGAGCAGAGGATTACCCTTTACCCATTACCATTTCCATGGCAGGGTAATCTTATATCATCCTGATAAACATGAAAGCAACTGAGAACCCACATCTTTTGGGAAGTGAGTTCTGTTGCCTAGACATTTGGAGGTGTGAGGATGAGAAAATCAATGGCACTGTAATTGCTGATACTTCCAGAACATATGTTTGTCTTATGTATTGTAGATTTTGTCTGGTAAGACATTTTGTTTCCTTTCTCTCACCTGATGCATTTAACTTTCTGGCCTCTTCAGGGCCTGTAATGGCACTGCTGGCAGGATCAGTTGTAAGAGAATGACTGAACTCTGGGTCCTGATCATAGGTTTGGTTGCAAAGCTTTTTCCTCAGAAATGCATAACTTAACTGCTATCTGGCCTTATCATCTTTCTCTCTTTCTCCTGCTGCTTTCCCTTAGGAGGCAGGACAAGAACACTTTACTTTCTTCTACTTTTTTCAGCTTTTTTCTCTTTATCACAGAATCACAGAATCCACAGAATGTCTGTCTTTAGATCATGAGCAAGGTGAGAAAGGGAACTGAACTAGATCATAGAGAATCCTTCAACTGCAAACAGCATTCTATATGAAAGACAGATTTCAGAGTTAGGGTTTGTTTAGGAAACTGAAAGTACATCTAAGAACATTTTTAACTATCAGAGGCTGAAAAAAATTCATCTTGCTCTTCAGATCAAATACATCTATCACCAAGTAGCCATGTAAACTTTACAGATTAGATCTATGACTCATCTTGGGAATGTGATTCAGAAAGAATTCTCCTGAGTGAACTGTCTCTCAGTTTAGCCAGTTTTATGTGAGATCCTGCCATATGAGCAACTTTCAGTGTTGAGTTCCTGTCCATTGAAGCAGCTTGAAAGACTCTATTCATTAACAGAGGTGAACTCCTGGTTCCGCCTTGTCAGTTTGTATATGATACTACGGAGTTGTTGTCCAACTGCATTAGCATTGCTTTGTGTAGAGAAATATTTCCAGTGCCAGAATTGCCCTGGACATCACCTAAAGTCCTATTATACTGACAAATTTCTTCCCAGAGTTATTCATTGCTCCAAATAATGCTTGTCAAGATTGGTTAAACCATCCTTTTTGCTATAAAGCTATGGTAATTATTACCAAAGCTTTATTGGATAGGGATGCCTTTTAAACATTATTCAGTATCGGTGCATTAATTGAACTTGTATTTAATGTATCCAAGATCCTAAATCTGCACAATATTTATTATCAATTTATATATAAAAATATATATTAATCCATGCTTTAGAATCATAGAATCATTGAGACTGGAAAAGATCCTTAAAATCATTGAGTCCAACCGTAAATCTGACAGTACCAAATCCACCACTAAACCATGCCCCTAAGCACCACACTTACATGTGTTCTAAATACTTCCAGGGATAGTGACTCAACAACTTCCCTGGGTAGCCTGTTCCAATGCTTGACAACCTTTTTGGTGAAGAAATTTTTCCTAATATGTAATCTAAACCTCCCCTGATGCAACTTGAGGCCATTTCCTCTTGTCCTATAATTAGTTACTTGGGAAAAGAGACTGACATCCACCTCAATAGAAACTCCTTTCAGGTAGCTGTAGGGAGCAAGAAGATCTCCCTTCAGACTCCTTTTCTCCAGACCAAACAACCCCAGTTCCCTCAGCTGCTCCTCATAAGACTTGTGCTCTAGAACCTTCATCAGCTTCAAGTGCTCTTCTTTGGATCTGCTTCAGCACCTCAAAGTCTTTCTTGTAGTGAAGTGCCCCAAACTGAACACAATAGTTGCGCTGCGGCCTCACCAGTGCAGAGTAAAGGGGGACAGTCACTTCCCTAGTCCTGCTGGCCACACTATTTCTGATACAAGCCAGGATGCTATTGTCCTTCTTGGCCACCTGCACACAGTGCTGGCTCATATTCAGCTGTCTATTGACCAATACCTCCAGGTAATTTTCTGCCAGGAAGCTTTCCAGACACTCTTCCCCAAACCTGTAGTGTTGCATGGGGTTGCTGGGACTGAAGCGCAGGACCCAGCACATGAGCTTGTTAAACCTCATACAATTGACTTTGGCCCATTGATCCAGCCTGTCAAGATCCCCCTGTAGAGCCTTCCTACCCTGAAGCAGATCAACACTCACACCCATCTTGATGTCATCTTCAAACTTACTGAGGTTACACTAAATTTCCTCATCCAGATCCATGCTAAAGATATTAAAGAGAATTGGCCCCAATACTGAGCCCTGATGAACACCACTTGTGACTGGGTGCCGACTGGATTTAACTGTTCATCACAACACTTTGGGCACGGCCATCTAGACAGTTTTTTATCCAGCAAAGAGTATACTTGACTAATCCATGAACAGTCAATTCTTTATGATTAGAGTAGCCTACTGATCAGAGGATTATCTGTCCATTAACACTTTGGAACAAAGACAAGCAATATATTTCTTAGCCTTTTTTCATTTGTTCAGATATGACATGTGATCTTTCAATTTACTCATCAATTTATTTTATAGGAAATTATGGGGTGGGTTTTTTTTTTTCATCTTAAAAGCTGAGACAGTCACTCATAATAATGGTGATGATCATAAATAATATGTTCTTTCATGCTAAATTTGACTTAAGTTCTCATAATAGATATTTAAATATAATTGGCAATCAAAATCCAGATAAGTTATGATGTGAATCCTGTGATTTGAGAGGAATATGAGAGCTTTTATTATATATAATTTTATTGTTTTTATTATATACATACTATAAGTAAACTATTATTTCTAGTTAGAAAGTAGGCATTGTGAAAATTGACAAAGGATGTAGTATTGCTCACATTAAATTATTTCTATTTGAGTAATTTTTGCATTTGAGAACTGAAATCAGCTCCCTCTCAATGAGCTATAAAATACAGCAAATATCCTGGAGGCTTTTGAAGACTAGACTTTTTTGGTCTTTCTTTGAAGAACTCTTACTTTCTTTTCCCACAGAAGGCCAGTGGTAAGAGAAACTGTTCTGTTCCTCTTTCTGTTTTTTGTTTGTTTTTTTTTGATACAAGAGACACTTACCTTCTTTGACTTACAAGGGATCTTCCAAAGCTCTTAAGAAGCTTCTATGTGATATGTCTGATTGAAGTTTCATGTACTCTTGCATACATTTCCACCTTCTGGAAAAGGAATACACATCCCAAAAGGAACTTTCTGTGAAGAAGGAAGACTAGCACCAAACATTTTCTGTGATTTGTTGGGAAGGCTGTCTAGCTTTCTTTTACCGTTTTATCTTACCTGGCAAAGAAGCTCTGAGAATAGATTATCTGATGCTAGAACTTCTATCTAAACCTATTCAGGTAGTTATTGTTCAAGTTCATTTTTATTCAGGTTGAATTACTGAGGAATTTACTTGGATTGAACAAAACCAACAGTTTGATTCCTTAATTTATTTTATGGTTACACCTAGTATTTCTGATGCAATTTTTGTTCCTTCCTACAGAGATGTTGCACTGTAGAAGTGCAATCCAACAATGGCATTCTGGGTAGAGTTTTCACTACCTGTAAAATCAAAAGTTAGCAGAGGAAACACTGAAATTTCAGTTATAACTTCCTCTTCCAGTCACAGGTGTTTATACAAAAGATCTCTTTTCTGAAATTAAGGAGAATTTTTTTTTGTAAAGGCTGTTCATAATGAAGAAGATTTGGCTGTCTCAGTGTCTGTCTTTTCAAATCAGGTCATCAAAGATGAAAGGGGGATTGAAGGGAAACTATAAGGCTCAACTCATAAGCAGGATTGAGGCCATTGTTCTTTACATTCTTATTCTTATTCTTCCTGGATTTATTTCCAAGATAGAGCTTAATTTCTAAATACTCCAAATAAATTTTTTAACACTTCAAAAAAACATTAAGACTCTCGGTCTTAATATTCAAGTTTTCAATTTTCTTTTCAGAAATGTAGAATTACTTTGTTAAGTTGGATCTCTCATTTTTACTGGAATAAATCCAAGAGAAAAACCACCAGAACCTACAAATATTGCTGTTGTAATAGTGTATGATTTCAGATTTTTTTTTGTTATTTTTATATTTGTTGACATTAGTGATAAAATCAAGTCATTAGAAGCCTCCTGTTACTATGTATTCATCATTCAGATTTTTAGTATTCTATTTTCTTACAATGTATTGCATTACATAAACCCTATTTTAATAATATTATGAATGGTTAGTGTAGATAGTTTCACTTCATAGGTAAAATGTGCAGCAAATTAATTTATTATTCTTTTGGAGATAGATGAATTGTAAAACAAATCATGGCATCCCTGAAATGATAATGAGTAAAACCAGGAATATGCCATATTCCTGAAGTTTCTTAAAATGCATAGAGTAGGACTGTACTAGCAATAGATTTGTAAATGGTAAATTTAACAATAGGTTGGTAAATTCTTGGGTTGGTAAAGGAAGAACCTCAGTTGTTGATTGAGAGAATTTAATAGGAAGATGTAATAAGATCCTGTGTTTTGATCTCCAAGACTGAAAACAGCCTCTCCCCCCCTCCCCGATGATTTGTTTTACTATGAAAGATATCAGTTTTGAAATATATAGGGCAGGTTTCTCCTCACTCCAAAATGTATTTACATGCTCTCCTCTCAGATAACAATCTAATTAACTTTTATTGGCACTGGAAAGAAACATAAAGGCAGCAGAAAGCAGTTCTTCTGTACTACTCTACGTTACTCTTCTAGAAAGACAGTGTTCTCCAGTTACAGAACTTTTCCTATTTACTCTAGAGAAGCTTAGATTAGTACCTTGGTCTAGATGCTTAATGTGTACATAAAATGAATCTTACAAAATTTCTAGTCGTTATTTAAGCACTAGGCAAGTTTCATGTATGTATAAACTGCAATATGACTGTAGGGAGAGGCTGTGATTAAAAAATGCCTGTATGCAAATTATTTAATTTTACAAGGAATAATACAAATAATTCTAATTCCATCATAAACTGACTGACTTAACTGGCACTGTAGAAATATTTGTCTTATTTTAGATTATTAGTTTAAAGGCTGTGAAAACTTTATTTTCTTACATGCTGGCACAGAAGTGAACACAAACAAAAAAAAAAAAGAAAAGGTCACTTTCAAATAATAGAAAAAGTTCACTTTTTGTCTTACAGTCTGTGTTGAACTATGGCCAAAATTTTTGTCTGTGTTTATAAACATAATATTTAAAAGATTAAACTGGTCACAGTAAGTGTTCTTAAAAGTAATTTGTCTTTCAAAAACAAAACTAAAAATAACAAGCAATAAACACAATCCACCATTTTGCTTTGCTCATGTGGCTCCATATGCTTGACCATACTAGAGGTAGAGTATGTTTGTCCTCCACCAACAGGGCAGATGTTACTGTGTTATCTGCTATATAGCCTGTCAATTTTTTTTACATTTATGAGTCCGCTTCATTTTTTTTTATTAAATTAGTGGGACAGGTGTAGACTTCTTGTGTGAACCAGTAATGTGTTTGCATTATTTGCATATTTTGTTGGAAGTATGTGGTACACCAGAATTTTAATGGAAACTTTAAATTGAAGTGCACAGTTCAGCAAATTGGGTTAGCTGAATTATTAAAGCTCAGTAGCTGTTAATGGAAAAATGATTAAAAATCTGAGATTATATACAGATTACCTTTTGTAAAACTGCTTCAAGCTCCACTCATTTTTATGTTGTCATCCTCTAAAGTAGTATTTGAGTATCTATGGTTTAATTTACAACTGGTAGAGCAACTCTTAATGCAGTTAGAGGAAAGGGATCATTGTTTAAAGTAGATTGTTTGTTTTTCCTGGATGAAAAAAGAATAGCAAGAATAAGAATGTGAAAGAATTGACATAATATATTTTTAGAACATGGAATCACCTTTAAGGCTGAAGATGAGAATACCAAAGTTATTGATTCCTGTTTCTTTAATTGTATAATCAAGTTCTATTCATGTTTGGATTTCTGCATGCATATGGGAGATTAGTAGGCTCACTCACTTCCCACTGCCTCTCCCCACCCAGGGAACAGGGGAGAGAATTGAAGGGGTAAAGGTAAGTAGACTCGGAGGTTTAGATAAGAATGAACTAATAATTGGAATAAAATAAAACTTAAAATAATAATGATAATAATAATGTTAATGATAATAATAGAACATAAAAATGAGTGATGTACAGTGCAATTGCTCACCACCTGCTGATAGTGATCCCAGAGGAACAAGAAACCTCCCACCCAAAACTGCAATCCTGGTAGAGAGATAACCTCTCCACCTGGTCAGCCTTCATTTATATACCTAACATGATATTATACGACATGGAATAACCCACTGGTATATCCAAATTCCAATTTGGGTCTGCTAGTTCACTGTGTTGCCCTCCTCCCCTTCCAGTGCCTGCAGACTAGCAAAACATAGGAAGTTGGAAAGTCCTTGATTTCCCAGCCACAACTAAAACCATCAACATTCTTCTCATGGCAAATCCCATGGTGAAAACAAAACACAGCTATTTGAGCTACTAGAAAGAAAATTAACTCTATCTCAGCCAAAACCAGGACAACTTGTTTACAGAAAAAATAAGATTTAACCATATCCAGAACAAACTATACCCTTGAACAGATTCAAAATCATTCATTCTATTTGACAATTATTTTTTTTTTTCTCTACTTTTGGGCTTCTTGGTTAGAAGGTGAAACAGAGGAAAAATGATGAAAGATAGAATAGGGTAGAGTAGCGTAGAGTAGAGTAGAATAGAATAGAATAGAATAGAATAGAATAGAATAGAACAGAACAGAATATTTCTGTTGGAAGGGACCTACAATTATTACCCAATCCAACTGCATAACCACTTCAGGGCTGACCAAAAATTAAAGCAAATTACTAAGGGCATTTTCCAAATGCCTTTCACACACTGACAGGCTTGAGACATTGACCATCTCTCTAAGAAGCCTGTTCCAGTGTTTGAAACCTGTCTTAGAAATTCTTGTTAAAAAATCATGATTTCTGACCCAACATTTTGAAGAGACTAAAATAAATTGTATAAAGGCATCTGTGTTAGAAAATAATGTAAAATACATACAGAAATCTTCATATAGTGTTTCAAGTGTATTGTTCCAGAGCCTTAGACTAGAGGAAAGCCAAAGTATAAAGCAAATAAAACAGCAATGGTTGGTAATAGTTTGTCTGGTTAAAACCAAAATGTTATATTTGATCCCCAGGAGATTGTTATATTTGATCTTCAATTTAGACATGCAGTGCTTTTCTTTTAATCATGCTGGTGTTTCCTGCAGGATTATAAATGAAGACTATTAGATATTTGATATTACTCACTATTTTAATTTAACATTAAATATTTCACTAGTGTCATATGTGCTGAGAAGAAATTATTTTATTTCACTTGAAAAAAGAATCTTTGATATTTTTGTATTCAAGGACAGCAAAACATACATACTCTTTGTTCTGATATTCTTTAATGAGCGTTACTGATTTGTAAATATATGTTTGGATCATATTTTAAGTGATGACTAATTACAAGCTTATTTTCTTAGTGAGCACTATGTATTTTGAGATGGATTTTTTAAATGGGACCCAGAATGACTCCTCACTCATTTTAAAAATTCAAAACCAGATCTACTTTGCATAATTTTACATAGGCAATGGTTCAGTATACAAGGAACAAATGTTTTTTTCTCCATATATACACATATAAATGATGACTATATGTTTGTTTGCATAATTTGCACACAGCATTTCCCCTGAAGGTATAGGAAACACACTGCTGTTGTACTGCACTCCTTTTGTTGAAGAGGAAGTGGTGTCATTTAGTAGAATCGCCTCATCAGACACTCTACAAAAGTGCCAAGTTGTAGCAATCAATAAGGAAATAGCAGATGTGAAGGTTAGTTGGCATCAAAGAGTATGAGTGGAAGACTTTCTTATGGGAAAGAAAGTGCTTCATTACACTTCATCTATACTAAGAATATTTGTTCTATCAAGCTTTCAGAAAATTAGAATATCATGGCTTTCATAACTCCAGCTATGAGAGTCATTTTAACAACAGTTAAAAAGATAGATATCCATCTGGGGAATTGTACTAAGTGATCAGGATTTTATTAGCTTTAAACTGGAATGTTGCATTTCCTTCTCTGAAGAAAGCAGATCCAGTGCAGTGACACTGGGACAAGTATTAGCTCCCTGGATGATCACTATATTGTAGATGAATGTAAATGCTGCTTTTGGAGCATTTTCATAGGAAACAAACAACATGTTATCATTTCTCTAGATCATAAATATTTAAAGACTTTTGTTCAGAAAGTTCCTTGTTTTGGGGTTAGCTTGGATATTTATGTGTAGTTTTCTGGTGATTGTTGGTTTGTGGGGGGGGTTTTGTTTGTTTTGTTTTGTTTGTGTTTGGTTTTGTTTTTGGTTTTTTCCTAAATAGTATAAGCAACTTCAATGTTTGTCCACACAGGAACTACTGCAGAAAAACTGAGTTTCAATACATCAATCAAGTGGATTCTCTTTAGAGAGATTGTCCTGCGGGGAATGACAAAACTGTAAAGTCAGTAAACAGAATGATGCTGAGTTTGCATGTCAGTGGATTGTAGATAATATTTGTCAGTATGAGAGCTTATAGTTGCTGATAGAAGTTGAATGCTTTTCAGAGCAAGCTGTAAGAAGGAGCAGGTGTTAGTGAGGATAAAATACCTGGAGGGAAATATTCACTTATGTATGATTTAATTAATTCACTTTGAAAACTTGTGAGATACTTTATTTTCAAGATGGTGAATTAGAGATTTTGTGTGCTTGATACTGAACATGGAGGTTTTTTGTCTTAAAATGCTTGCCTCCTTAATCATATACCTTTCTGTAATAATATCTCTAGTTACAAGGCTGGATACATGTTTCTTATAAAACATTGAAGCAATTTTCTCACCTCACAGAACTTTAAATTAAAATACTGCTTATTGGAAATTCTGTCCCTACTCTGCTCAGTTAATACTTAGAGCAAATTATATTGGCAATGTGGAGAAGGAGTCAGCTTTAATTATCTAAAATCACCTTTCTCAATGAAATCCAGCATGGATTGAAAATGACTTGTTCCTGGTCCTTGAGCTCTGTTCACACTAATAACCAAATAAATGCACTAGAGCACACACTGAATCAAAGGTTGCACTTACAGTTTAGATATTTAGTGCCAGAATGGAATTTGATTTGCTGAGCACTCTGCAGCAATTCCTGTGTCTCCAAAGTTCACAGCAAGGGACGGAACTGAGGGCTTTGACATTACGAGCTTAAATGAACATCGCATGGCATCTGCCAAGATTGCTTTTTCATCTTAGAATGCTGTGTAATGATGTTGCTTCTACCTTCAGTGCTTACAGATACATTTGGTGATGAGAAAATTATTTTTTCTTTGGCTTTAAAGTGAAGCTGAGGTATTCCTGTCATGCAGTAGCCCAAGACCAAATATTTTGTACCTTAATAAACACAGCCAAAAGCATAAAAATCTGTTAATCTCTTATCTTTTTCTATTTTTGTAGCTTTTGAACAACAATATATCAAAGCATGAAAAACAGAGATAGCAATAAAATTTAGAACTGTACCTAACATGCAAAGTCATTTACACCCTGGAGTTTGTTAGGCTCTTATTTTAGGTAAAGCTGTATTAATAAGAGGGAAAATAACCCTTTAGGCATTGGAGTCTGAAATCTTCTGCCTTCTTAGTCAAATATAAGTGGACACAGACTAACCTTTTTTTTTTTTCTGTGATTGCATTACAATGCTTCTGCGTTTGCTCAGAAGCAATGACACACCCTTTCAGCCAAGGATACCTCTTTTGTGCACTGAGATTCAGGGTCAAGTTTACCCGTAAGTGAGATGACCTGTAAGTGAGTACTCTGACAGCTATTCAATTGGTCTAAAATCTGTTCGTTTAATCAAGACTGCACTATAAGTGTAATGACGCCTCCTCATATATTTTTAGTCCACTTATTATATCTCTTTATAAAAAGCACTGAGTATTGTACTTTTCAAAGTGGGAAAATATGGTATGAATACATGTAATATGGAGCACATTCTCTAACTATGTTTGCATAAATTCCATTAAAATTAGCATTTTGCAAGCTATCATAAAAAATAGAAAAAAAAAGAAAATCTTAATAGACCAAGTTTAGTGGCAATATTTGATTGTCACTACAGGTAGGTGTTTTGTTTATTAAATATTGTAATTTAGCTAATTAGACTATACACACTATATTGCTTTTCACTGTAGATCTCCTGACAGTTTTCTGAAAACAATGAGCATTTTAGTTGATTACCAAAACAATAAAGTCAAAAGAATTAAGTTAAACTTCTTTTCCCCAGGAACTACATCGTAGTAATGCAGTAAAAGATTAGGAATAGAGCTATTCCAAAGTCCAGTTGCACAAAACTTAACACATCAATGCAAGCAGGTGTCATGAAGAAAAATGTTTATCAGAAGAGTCTAATTCTGTAGTTAATGTAACATAGTTTTTTATTATAATCATAAATCTAAGAAATTTTTTTCATAATCCCATGCATTATCAAAATAATCGTATCAGGTGAAAATGTGTACACTTTATTAAGGACAGTGGTTTTAATGTTTTGTTTTGTTTTTTTAAACCGTGAACTTTGTAACCCTATGCAACTAAGTCCCAGTGTATTGTGCTGAAAGTTTCCAGCTAAATAGATGGGTAATAGATCAGATAATCAATTTGCAATTGTAGTATTCTATGTACAGTTACCAAATGCTCTTTCTTCTAAATTTTTACTTAAACTAATATATTCAGAGATCTGCTATGACAGAAAGTTTTCTGCTAAATTGGTCAACAGAAAATACATGAAAATTTGCTGCAGGATGTTCCCAGGTTATTGATGCAGAAATATACAGAATGAACACAGTAGTGCTGTTGTTGGTGCCATCAAATGCATGTCATCCATAAGCTTGGGGTATTATTAAATTCACTGTGTTTTACTGAAGCAAGGAACTAACCGTATTCTTTCAATATTAATTTGTACTTAGGAGGCATAGAATAATGCTAGAATGTCTGTTGAGCTAATTTCTTGCCCTAGCTCCTTTGTGGCAATTACTGAACCATACCACTCCTTTCGGATTGATAAGGTTCAGCTCTGTCTCCTGGTTTTCTTTATGACCTTGATTGCTCCAGGTCAGTGTGGTCTCTTGAGACAATATGAAAAAAAATGAATTCTTAAATTAGAGCTATTGCTTGTAAGTAATTGTGCTTTAAATTCTACCTATACAGAAAATTATTTCAGTTTTACTGTACTGTCAAAACCAAAATATCATACACTAAAGCACTTTCTCATGAAAATAGTATCATGTTTGGTCATCTGTTTACAAGACAATTATGCCATGCTTATTCCTATTTTAAGATCAGAGACCTGAAAAGAAATTGCAGACTAACTATCATATTATTCATAATGGCTCCTGTTCTGGTTTTTGGTGGTGGTTGCTTTTTATTGTTTTTTTTTGCTGTCTTACATTTGTTTGTCTCCAATATCCTAGGGCACTGTATTAATGTGGATGAACATTAAAGCCACAGTGCAATTCAAATGGTTAGAATCTAGATGAAATTAGCTGCGTGCTGCAACTCATAAACAGCACAAAATCCTGAATGGAATCACTGCCATTCACATGATGAGATGGCAAAAGGCAGTAGATGCTCTGAAGTATCACTGATTTACTTTTCATGTGGTGACAAGACTTCCCCTTTGCAGTAGAATCCCACGTGTTAATATGATCATCTGATTACCATTTTCTTCAATAAACAAAGTTATTCAGCTTTCACATGTCCAAACATATTCCTGTCATGGAAAGCTTTTTCCCTGCATGAGCCATCTGGGGTCTTAACAGCTTGCTTGCCTACAGCTGTTCTGGTTACTTCTTCAGCTTTGTATTAATGCAATGAAGTTCGTACATGCTCAGTATACACAAAGTACACAATGTATAGAGCTGTTTTATAAAAGAGACAGTTGTAGAGAAACAAAGAGCTGTACAAAAAAAAAAAAAAAAAAAAAAAAAAGAAAAAGAAAAAACCCAAACCAAAACAATCAACAAAAAACTCATCCAAATAACCCAACAACTTCTAAACCAGGAAAAAAACAGACATGAAGTAGATCAAAGTTAGCGCTTACCTGTTTTGTGGTACCTTGAACCTGTAATCATTTAATCAGCATCTTAATTAAAACAAACTGTGACCACAAAATCTGAAATTTAGATCTTAGTTTTTAAGTTCATAAAACATGGAACTATCCTCAATGTCTATTTGCTGCACTAAACCACCACAAAAGCCAAAGGAACGCAGCTGTAGGTTTTTATAAATACTGCAGTTGGTTAAAATAACAAAGAATCAAAATCCAAATTAGAAAAAGAAAAAAAATACACTCTGCCAGAGAACATTTCTTTTTTTTAATGAATCTACCCTCCTCTCCTCTCCTCTCCTCTCCTCTCCTCTTTTTTTTTTTATTTGAGGCAAAGATTATTTCTAAGCAAAAAACCTTCCATGCTGACTGCAATTCACAAAAATAATTCCCTGAAACAAAGTATGATCAGTGTTGTAAAGCTTTGAGTCTTATTCTTTCAGGTAGATTTCCTATTTGAATTTTTATCCCTGCTAACCAGGTTAAATTACTTGAAGATTTAAAATTTCTTGAAAACTTTCTGCTTCAGTCATATGCATATACTTTGGCTTTTATTTAAAGTTGTGCTAATGTGAAGGGATGGCCTATCCCTACTGAAGCTTAATGAATTTCAAAGTATGGGAGAAATTTCCCTGCATTTATGAGGTTGCAGAGCTTATCTAAATATTTTCTTAAAAAGAGGAAATAAGATTAATGAAAAACAATTGTATTTTTAATAATATGATCTCTGAGGCAAGAGTTACCTGTTATGCATTATAGTAAAAATAAGCAGTTTCAAGTGAAAAGGGAACTGCCCCATCTCTTTAAATACTCTGTTTAGCATCATCCTCCTTAGATGCTTAGATTTTCTGGCCGCTATTTTTTTTCTAATGTTATATTTATAAAAGTATAGTTTTGTTTGATAAGCTATAGTGGTTCTTTTAAAATATTTGTTTAGCTATTTAAATGTAAATATTTCTTCTTTTAATAAATTTTAAAAAAATATTTGTTAGGCTCAACTATGTTTTTCAGACAATAAAGAAGAAAATTCTCACATTCAGGTGTGCCATATTTATGTTTATCAGATTTCTGCCAACAACACAGTTTTATGGAGGAGTTACCCTTATCAGAAATTTAAAATAAGCTGTATATGTAAATATCAATAATAGCACTGTTTTAGAAGTGCTCTCAGATAACTTTACATAAACAAAATTATTATTAATTTCTTAATGTCTGTATAATTTAATATATCCTCAGATTATTCTAGTGCATGGCTAGAGTTGATGATATAAACTTGTAAAAAAAAAAAAAATCCCTTTTAAATCACAGCTGGTGGAACTACCACAACAGGTCTTTAATGTTTATTCTGTCCCAACAGCAGGACTCCTCTATCATTGGACATTATCGTAAAGATGTAACATCTGTGTTATACATTTCATCTGCCTAGCATTGACAAATATCGTAGAATCTAGTTCAACCTCCCTGCACTAAGCAGGGACATCTTCAACTAGATCAGGTTGCTCAGAGCCCCATTCAACCTGACCTTGAGTATTTCCAGGGATGGGGCTTCTACCATCTTTCTGGGCAACCTGTTCCTATATGGCTACTGATACCCTACTACACTCCATTCTCTAGCTCTCAAGTGACTTAATTTCATTCCAGCCCTTGGGAATGGTTGACAATATCTAAAGTTCATATTTATGTAAGCAACAAAAAAGGTTGCCTTAGATTAAGATGAAAAACAAATTTATTTTTATTTTCTCCTTTTGCATTGGAGAGGATGAGGGTGGGTGGCAGAGGACCCCATAAAAACCTGTTCAGTCCAAATAACATATTTTCCCATAGAAGAGAAGAATTTGAGAAGAATCTTCCAGAAAGTCAGGTAGAAGTGGCAGGTGGAAGTCTTTCCTCTCCCTATTTCTCTCTTTATTTCCTGAGCCCATCTGAAGTCTCTGAAAAGGTGAGATGTGTGTGGACAGTGAGAGTGCTCAGGGTCCCTAATTTCCTTATCCTGTTCCAATCCTGCTCTCCAGTGAAAGTATCTTGTCCTTGTGATTGAAAGTTCTCCCAAAAATTTCTTTGTATGCTGAAAAGAAGTTTCCAACAGATAAAAGTATTTCAGTAGAAAAATCTCATCAGTTTAGAAGGCAGTTATCAGATTCCTCTGAATGAATGTGTCTGAAATCACTCATCTTTCTGTCCTTAACCATGTCATTCATCTTGCCTAGCTTCAGAGGACAGAAGCTAGTCTTCCAACCTGACCAAATCTTTTAGTTCACTTCTGTAGTTAGTGTAGGATTGGCATAACTGGCAGGATTGTTCTCTGGAGATAATATCTTTTTCCTTTTCTGTTGAATATAAAGCGAGTCTCTATGAATATCTTAGTTTAGAATAGGTGTGTAACTTTTTAAGGTCTAAAGCAAGCAACTTGATTTTATCCCTAAATGTATTTTTATTTCATTTTCAGTGTTATCTTCATTCTAGCATCACGTACATAATTTTTGAAGTTTGTAAAGTTTATAAATGCTCTTTTACCCCAGCTGGTTACCACACTCATGGGCTCTTTCTTTTGCTCTCTTCTAGTTGACCGAAACTGTATCTTTAGTTTTGCTGGTTACCAACTCAGTCTACTGGAATTGTGAAAACAATGCCATGCCAGAATAATCTCTGGTTTTAAACTGTCCAATTACTAAACAGAACCAAACATGTTTTGCTTATAATAAAAAGTGCTGAAGGAAGTATTGATTTTTTAAGATAAATTGTGGTGTTGATATTTACAGAGTATTAGTATTGCATTAAATTTTTATGGTACTCCTCCCATATCTACTGATCTAAAATTACTCAAACAAAATTATGTATCCATCACATCTCCTCCTAAGATGCCATCTGTTCTACCAATAACTTAGGTAAGTAATTGCTGTTCTAGTCAAACTTCAACATTTAAATCCTTAATTGCCACCTGTCCCTGTGGTCAGCAATTTACTTAGTCTCCTAAGAAAGATTGCTTTTAATTTCACACAGAAATGCCTAAGTCTGACTATTCTGAACAGCTAAATGCCTAATTCTAAGTCCCTTTGGGGGCCTAACATTCCTCCAGGGACTGGTGTGAAAACAGGATAACTGCATCTTCCCTTTTTCCTACAGTGACAGCAGTGCTGTTATAGCTTCGTTTTATCTGGTGACTCAGTTTCTAGAAAATATATTAGAAGGAATATTTGAATTTTTTAATGTTAAGATATTCAGAGGGGATAATACCATACCATACCATACCATACCATACCATACCATACCATACCATACCATACCATACCATACCATACCATACCATACCATACCATACCATACCATACCATACCATACCATACCATACCATACCATACCATACCATACCATACCATACCATACCATACCATACCATACCATACCATACCATACCATACCATACCATACCATACCATACCATACCATACCATACCATACCATACCATACCATACCATACCATACCATACCATACCATACCATACCATACCATACCATACCATACCATACCATACCATACCATACCATACCATACCATACCATACCATACCATACCATACCATACCATACCATACCATACCATACCATACCATACCATACCATACCATACCATACCATACCATACCATACCATACCATACCATACCATACCATACCATACCATACCATACCATACCATACCATACCATACCATACCATACCATACCATACCATACCATACCATACCATACCATACCATACCATACCATACCATACCATACCATACCATACCATACCATACCATACCATACCATACCATACCATACCATACCATACCATACCATACCATACCATACCATACCATACCATACCATACCATACCATACCATACCATACCATACCATACCATACCATACCATACCATACCATACCATACCATACCATACCATACCATACCATACCATACCATACCATACCATACCATACCATACCATACCATACCATACCATACCATACCATACCATACCATACCATACCATACCATACCATACCATACCATACCATACCATACCATACCATACCATACCATACCATACCATACCATACCATACCATACCATACCATACCATACCATACCATACCATACCATACCATACCATTTAAGATATCCCATTTTTGTGGATTATTATGAATGGAAGAGTAAATAAATTAATATATGACCATTCTAAGATAAGAGGCAGGAAATAAAGCACTTTAAACACCTGAAATTTCGGGGTTTGCTCCACTAGAATGTGCATGTGTTTCACCCCAAACAAACCTTTGTTACTCAGTTTAGTCAGGTGGAGCATAAGTTTTTTCTCTTTGTCAATGGCATACATTCAGAATAGAAAAGCATTCTATACCACTTATTTCTGCATCCTATTCATACTGTGTTAAACATAAATTTTATTTCTAGTTAGTCTATTTTAACTTAGTCTATTTGTTTCTGTTTAGTAGTAGGTATCGTCCCTCTCCTTCTTGGTATGACGTCAAAGATACAAAGAGATAGAAAACTGAAGCCATTCTACTTAGAACAATGAACACGCATGTGTTTTGTCAAAAAAGCAAGCAAAAGAAAAAAAAAAAAGACAAAATTGCCACTTCAGAGAAAGCTGTGGATTTCACACAAGCTATTCTAGCTTTAATTTGTACTCTGCCTATTTGAATAAGGTATTTAACATAGTAATTACTTGAGTATTCATGTTCAATAGTTACTATAGCACATCTGCAGAGTCTAATTCCCCTGCCTTAATATCTGTAAAATATACAGTATATTTTCTGTTCATTTTAATTTTCTATTTAGTAAAAATAAACATGCAAACCAGAACACAAAAGTCCAACAAAAGGTGATTAAAAATGTATATGTTTAAATACAAAACAGTAATTTTGCTTATTGCTGTGACTTATTACATTTTGCATACGATGATGCTGAAGTGCTTGTAACATCATGTAGTAGAAGTACCCAGTTAGTTAAAACAAATGAACAAGGAAATTACGAAGCTAGAGCTGATTGCTGCTTCCATCAAGTCTATTTCTAAAAATAAGTGAAGTGAGGGAAAATACACTATTGTCAGAAATGAATCTAACCTGATCCAGAGAAGACTTGTTTCTGGACTTTTGCTTTCCCAGGCAGTATTTTTCCTGATTAATCCAATCAATTAATAACCTATTTTAAGATCTGAAGGAAGCCCATTCTGACACCTTAACATTTAGTTTTAGAGTGTCGCTAAAAGTAAAATATTTCTACTTAACTCTTCTAATTAAATAATCCTAGTCATGGGGCTGTCATTTTCCATGGTGAATGGTTTGTGAACACATTTTGATGCTGGTAACAAAACAGTGCTTCCTTAAGGTTTTTGGAACTTTTCTCTCTTTCTACAATCTAGTACATATATATTGCATGTACCACTTCCATTCTTGGTTACTTCTTTCTTAGCTTGTCATTTATCCTTCAGAGATGAAGAATTCCTTTTACACCCCATAGCTTGATCTTACACTTCACATATGTGATATTAAGACATCAACAGTCCTTATGACTACACCTGTCTTGTTACCTCTCTGTTGATGTTCCATTTGTTCAGATGCTAAAGGATGGTGTTAATCAGTAGAGTGTGTTTTCTGAGCACTAGATTGTTAGTTGACTCTTCCTTATGGTTGCAGTATTTCTCACTACCTTTCGTTAGTTTTCCTGTAAATATGATCCCAGAAAGATGAGCTGAATAATTCCTATCAGTGACATTTAAAAACAAAATGGAAATGACAATAAAAATCATAGCAATGGTTTATTATAAAACCAGATAAACAAATTGTTAGGATTACATTACTTCCTCTTAACGGTTACAAAGTAAATTATCATCAAGCAACTGCCTGTTCCCTCAAGAATCCTAAATTTATGTTTTTTAAGCTGTTTCCTGTGAGATAATACAATCTGTCCATAAAGAATATTTTGAAGATTAAGGCAATTTGCTAAAGGAGACAAACTGTTAGATAAGATAATAATAAATATACATTTAAAATACCATAAAAGAAGATAAATGATATAATTAAAATCTAATTATGAGGGAAATGCTTTAAAGGAAAAGAGCTTATCTATCCCTAGATCTTACTGTAAAGATACATATAACATATAAAAGAAACATTCTCTCTCCCTGCCTGAGGTTATCATCAAGACATATGGGAGATTATCACAAGTTACATGCCTTTTCAGAGACACTGTAAGATGTCTGTGCATTCTTTGGGATGCCTCCAAAGTCTGTATCCCAGCAGGCATAGTAACCTTGTTCAGATTACTTTCTTTATGTAGAACAAACTAATCAAGCAAGGGCACCTTTTAGCTTTCTGTGGAAAGCACACACACTAGTGAGTGTTTGCAATGGTCACAGGTAAACTCCAGAATAGAACAGATTCTTAATCTGTACGTGGCTGACAACATAACTGAGTTACAAGGATGAAGAAGACCAGTTAGAAATTAGTGAATTAGTGTACAGTTAAACACAAATATTCACACTTTAGTGTTTCAGACTATTTTTTTTTTTTTAAGTAAGAAAACCCCCCAAAAAAGTATATTTATTTCCCTCAGCCTAATTTCTACCTGCAGTTTTTTTAAGCTTCTGAGGCCTTGGAACTTAGCAGGTACCTCTATGATTTTGAGAAAATTGTGATTTTCAGTAATTATGATATGTCAACATATAGATCAATGGAACTGCTCTCTAAGGGGAAAAATATGCAAAAGATAGGTATGTTGAAGCATTTTCTTTCTTAAGCGTTTCATAAAAATCAACTACTTTCAATGAGTGTGTGAGACACTGGTTTTAATGTATGCTGGGCTTTTCTTTGGTTGTTTATGCCACAGATGAGTTCCGTAGGCTCGCAACAAAGTTACACAAAGGAACAACAGTGGCTTTCTGTCCCTGGGGCTGATCTTATGCCAAACACAGTCTAAATTATGACAGCTGGATGGTTATGGCTCCCAACAGTGTTTTGTTATCAAGAAATTGCCTGAGCACTCCAGTATTCCAGCCATGCCGAGTGACCATATGGAAGTTAAGAATTTGGCTTGTGGTTACTATTGCCATCATGGTATGCCAATTTTGAATTCATTCTTCAACACTGTAGATTCACATTAATGACTTTACATTTTTTGGACACATAAATATCTTTCTATTTATGGTGATCTTCTCATTACTTAAGAGAATATATACTGAAGTTAGTTTAGGTTTATTTCTAGCTAAATGAAATGTAGGACAGTCTAATTATATTGTCTCTTTAGACATGGTTTCTAAAACTTATAAGCCTTGTAACTTCATCCTAGAAAGGTCTTAAAATGTTTCTCTGCTCAGCTCAAATACTATAAACCTAGGAATAAGCTCTATTTTTCAGTTGTGACATTACAGCAAGAAAAATTTCTCCCATATGGATACCTGTAATTTAAGTAAATCACAGCAAGTGACTAAAATATGAGTATAGCATGGCCACCATTGAATCATTTCAAGAGATGCAAAAAAGCAATTGGAACAATGTTATCAAAATATTTAATAAAACAGGGAAAAGTTGTATGGTTTATTTAGAACACGTTTAACTGTCCTCAGCCTCAAGATTTATGTTATTTCCAAACTTTGCATAGAGCTGAACTTTCAGGTCAGATAACACCCTTTGAATTGATTCCACTCGGGACTCTAACGCTTCAATTTCTTCTTGTAAACTTTTCTTTGCCTCCTCCAGCATCTCTTGAATCATTTAACTCAGGATCTCGTTTATGACATTCAGTCGAGATGAGTATAGCATGGCCACCATTGAATCATTTAACTCAGAATCTCGTTTATGACATTCAGTCTAGAATGAAATGTGAGAACAAGGCATGCACACAGTAATATTTGTCTAAATTGACAGTGATTTGCAGCTCATATCCTTCTTGAGATAAAAGTAGCACCATTATGTTTAGTAACTACAAAATAAGCAGAATCAGAAAGCAAAGACAGGAAGAAACTATAAAGGGACTGGTTAATAAGAGATCAGACCAGATTAAGTCTTCAGATTCAGATGGACTACAGAAGTGTTTTATGTTACATTCAGAGATATTTTTGCTGGTTATAAGATTTCTTCTTTATAGTGACATATTTGTCCTCCAAAGTGTCTGCAAATCACAGGAGCCCACTTTTTGTTTTGTAGCAGAAATGCTTGTAAGTGTAGTTACTGTTTTTTTGCTGACGTTTCAGGGATTGTAGAAACAGGTCCATGAAAGACTTGATAGGCTTGCAGGTCTACATTTTCAGATACAAAAAACCCAGGACTATTTGATAATGGAGTAAAAGCTGTAAGGCTAACTGTCAGTGAAGTTAAGGTCTGGAAGAATTATAAAGGGTCAGACAGATTGTGCCTCCAGTGAAGACTTGGCAAACGGAATAGGATCATTCCTGACATGGAAGGGAGCTGGATAGTTTGGCAGCTAAGGTCAAACTTTGTGTGTCATTCACCTGCTGCCTTTATTCTGGAAATGATGCACAGAATACCTCCCAGTCATCATTCTGCAGCCAGCCCTGACTGTGGCCTTGTAAATGGCTCCAGGAATACAGTCTCATCTCATCCCTGCCGTCAGCTTGCTCCAACTGTTCGCACACCCGGTCGAATAGATCCTATCAAGCTAATTTCACAATGTTAGAGGTTAGACTTGCCTATTCCCTCATATCTTGCTTGGAGAATTTTGATTCTAACAGAAGGGCTTTGCCCATCTGTACTGTTAAATGAGGTATTGAGTTAAAGAACATGTCGATTAAAAGAGCAATGTATATTGCAGCAAAAGTACCTATAATGTGTGAAGCTTAAAGTGAAAAGCACCACTATATACTCTATATTTAACTGTATTTTTACCTTTTAGTCTTCTGTCACAACCTACTGATAATTAGACTTTGAATATCTAAGCTGTTTATTATATACTTCCTTAAGTATCTTGTGAAGAAGTTATTTGTGGATTTCGCGGTGGAAAAAAAAAATCTGTATAGAGATAAATTTTTTTTAAAAGTCCTGTAACTTTTATATATATGCAGCTGGTGGTATGCTGGTTTTTGGACTTACCTTATGATAGGAGGATATAAACAGCTTAGGCTCCCATGGCTTCAGTACACTTCCTGCCTTCTGAGGAGTGAGAGGGAAACAGAGAATGGTAGTCATACTGTACGTAAATGTCATTATAACCTGTTTCCCGGTGTAGCTCTTTCCTAATAGGATGTGAAAAGTGTTTTTCAGGAGAAGTTTTTATTCTGAAAGGGACAGACCCTTGTCTGTTAGTTAGCATGTATATAATTGTTCCACTATCAGCAGTCTCTTATTTGTTTTTGCTGCCTGGGTGGGCCCTGCTAATGAAGTGAAAACTGTATAAGCCATTACAATGGCTTACCCTGTTTTTATTTCTGTTAGACCTATCACAATTTCAGATATGAGTCCAAGGCTGCAGTCCAAAACTCCTGAGTTCAACCTCTGTTTATTAAGTGATTTTATTACAAATTCAGGTCACTTAATACCTCTTTTTACTTCAGTTTCTGTATTAAAAAAAAGGAGATGATATATACATGTTTCAATAAGTAGCATGTAGGTGACGTTAGAAATAGTTCATAGGTGATGTTAGAAATGGTTTGTATTTCTCTAGTGCTTTGAAAATGGAAGGTTTAATTTGTATTATTTTCTTTTCCTGTCTGAGGACGCTTCTCAGCAAAGACTACGAGCGGGATTTTTTTGCATTGTCTTCTCTGACCTCCCTTTCTCACATTTTTCCCTTCCAAGCAAAGGGTCAGTATCTTTATTCCTGAATTATCTGTGAGGGCTACTCTATAAGGAAGCAATGTCTTATGCCAAAGAGAGATGTGTTGGATTCCAGCTCTTTTTCCTACATATGTGGGAGGAGAAAAGGCTGAAAGATGTAAGGAAGTTTTCACTGGAGAATTCTAAGGAATTTTCTCCAATTCTCACAGCCACTATGAAATAGAAATATTCACCTATCCTTGAGGCTGAGGGGCTAGTACTATGTACTCTGTCATACCTAGAAGCTCAGCTAATACCTTATAGATATCTCAGGGAGAAAATATATAATTTCTTCCCGCTGACTAGTCTCAGTGCACTAGGGAGAGTTTACAGCTTTTCCTCCATAATGCGATGGGTGATTTAATATTCTGGTTTAAAAGCAGGTGGATTAAAGAAATAATAACAAAAAAAAAAGTTAAGGTGAAATAATAGCAACATGTTTAAAAGTGAGAACCATAGCGATGTTATTGTGTTTCACATTTAATTTGTGTCTTTGGGAGAACAGTTCAAAATAACTATAATTTCTACATCACTTTAAAGATACCAGATGAGACCAAATTACAGGAAAGATGGGGAAAAAAAAAAAAAGACATTAATGTACTTATGGAAATACATTATTTCAGACTGTTGTAAAATTAGGTTAGGCAGTTAAAATGAAATCCTCCCACAGCAGAAACCCATCTTAACAAATGCTAGAAATGTTATCATAAAGAGATTGCAATGCTGATATCATGGCTTGTCTTCTCACCTATGTCTCCAAAAAATTTCTTTATTCCTCAGTACAGTGTAAGGTCTTTCACATTAAAATCCATTACCTTCTCACAATAGGTTAACTTTGAGGATTGCTGTGGAAATTAAAAACAGAACAGGATTATATGACAGAGAAAAAAAAATCATATGGTAGGTTGCTATCAGAAATTACTCTAATTGTAGCAGAAATTAAAAAGCTATTTTAATATGGATCACAAGAGCTTTTATTGTTGCTGAGGTCCTGGAATTTACTTAACTCTCAAGTTAATAGTGTATGCTATTTGTCTCCAGCCAAGACTTTTTTCTCCAGTTTCTCTGGGGGGAAAACAAAACAAAACAATACAAAACAACCAAACCCAACATAGAAATATTTGATGCTTTTTAGGAACTCATTAAATTGAAGTGGTAAGTTTAGCAAGAATGAGAGTGTGAAAACCCCATCAAATCATTCTCTTAAAATAATTATACAAAATAATACAGATGTTTCGAGAAAAGGGAGTCTTCAATAAGCACTGTGAACAAATGTATATTTTATTACCCATTGTAATTTGTTATGAGAGGGAATTTGAACACGGCAGATATAAATCTTGTGAATGTTACATTCTGGAACCCTCTTCTTTTTTTTTTTTTTTCATGCCATTTATATACAGAAGTGCATATTGAAGAGTTGCACAGACCTGTTAGGCTGTCATTCATCAACTGTCAGGTAACTATCCTCATAGCATCATTTAATTCTGATTGGCAGCTCTTAGGTGCTCACCCCCATCTCATTTTTCCCTTAGAAAATTGCTCACTTTCAGCTTATTATCACTCTACACTCTGTATCTCATACCATTAAAGCAGTCTGACAGTGTCTGACAGAAGGAAGCTGGAAAATGGGTAGCCTGCAGAGTATGTCTTTACTCTGACGCTTTCTTTCTGTCTTGCTGCTCCTGCCACTGGAGCTGCTATTCACAGTATGGGATGAAGTCTTGATCACAAAGCCCTCTGTCAGCAGTTTGACCTATCATAAGCTAATTTATTATAATTAATATCTTATTGGATAAAGTTTCTAACTTCCTAAATTAATTGTGAATAGTTGCTTTGTTTTTAATATGTGAGCTTTGTTTTCCCATTGTTCTGGGGTTCACTATGATTACATATGTTACCTGTGGTTAGCCCTGTACTGCAGACAAATTACAATGGCTTTTACAGGCTTTTTGACAGCTGCCTGTGTTTAGCATTGCAAGCATATTTCTTATACCACCTTCCTCTCTTCCTGCTCAGGCCCCCCAATAAATATCACTCTCTAATAAACACTGAATCAAGAGTAATGAGATGGTTATTGTTTGAGAGTTATAGAGAGAAGTAAGTAGGAAAATCGGCAGGATGCCCTGCAGAATGGTTCTGATTTCACCATGCAAGAGCTGATGCAATAGTGAGGACTATGTGAGTCTCATAGCAGTCTTTAAAGAGGAGCTAGTATCCAAATGAAATGGAGGTTAAGATAGTTTACTTTGTTTTTAACACTGTATATTTCAGAATGAAAAGTGTGGGTGGTGAAGCGCTCAGAAGTTTGAAATTCTATTATATATGTTTTCTTTTAAAAACTAAAGGGTATTTTGTAGGTTGTAAGTGTGACATCTTTCACAGGTTGCACAATGATAGAAATAATGTCATATCAAAGAATCATCTTTGTTTTTTTCCTTTTTATATCTCAGAGACTGAGTATGAAGGGAGAAACAGGAGAGAATCAATAATAATAAAAACCCCGAAACATACACATTTATGCACTCAATTCCCTCTGATATTTTCTGATGTTTTAATTAATCTTCCCCTGCTGAGAATCAGATTTTCTTTGATATGTTACTTTTTGCTAACAGAGGAAAGGTAATAGCAACAACACCATGAATTAAACTCTCTGGGATCACACAAGAGTACACAAAAATATGATAGAATTATGCTGTTATTGTAAAAATATGGTGCTGTTAATTGTAAAAAACACTTTGAAAAGTATCACATATAGATTTGGCTATTTCTGTTCTTCCTGATGAATATCAGAGCAAGACTTCTAAGACTTTTTAATTGTAGGCTTTTCAACCCCTCTTACAAATGCTTGTCTGTCCTCTTTAAACATTATGACAACTATTTATTATAACAATAAGCAATACATGTTTATTTTCTGTTTCATGCCTTGACCTAGAATGGAATTGATCCAGCCTAAATTCTGATTTCTGTTTTTTCTTCCCATTACTTGTTAACACTTGGTGATCTTCCAGTTGGATTTAGCATAACACAGCAGTTTTCTTCACATAGACCCCTGCTTCCTTGATTTCAGTAGGCAGCTATTAATAATGAGATAAATACATCCTGTATGTCATAGTATGTGTCTAACATTCTCTTTTAAACATAACAGGAAGAGCTATGTACATTAGTGCAATATCTACCTAGGAAAATACCTAAATATCTGAGTGTTTCTGTATGCATTAGATCCTCAGGCACCAAAAAATTGTGGCCCCTGCACTTTCTATAAACTGTTATCTACATGCTTAAGCCATCTTGAGTTCACAAAAGTGTTGCCTACTATGCTTTAATATTTTCTAAATATAAAAAAGAGACATGTAAGAAAATCTCATAGAAGTATATCGTTGAATAATCAGAGTTGCTCATTTGCTTTTGCCTTTACCTTTTTATTTTCTTTTGTGCATTGTCTTTACTCCTACAACATGAAGTTCCGCTTTTTCACCTTGACTTTTAACAGATGTACACTGGAAGTTTAAAATGCATCTTAACAATAATAACAAAACAAAAAATCTGTTACCCGAAACAAACAGGAAAAGAGAGATTTCTCCATAGATCCTTGCCCTTATTATTATCTAAGACACTTTTACTGACCTTTACCACTGCAGTACCTCATATCTTAGGAGTTCAGGCAGCCAGATTCCACCAGTTTGTGAAGTACTTTGGTGCTACAGTCCATCTTGTGCCATGTCTCTTTAAAGGGTCAAATGTGATTTCACAGAGCAAAGTTTATCCTGTTGTTTGAAACAAGTATCCTGGGATGTTATAACACGTATCTTTGGCCTGAGCTGGCTAAATTGCCTTCAAGGCTGATTATTTTTCAGGACACAGAAAAGAGAATCAATCTTACTCTTTGAGTAGTAGATCTAGGCAAAAACATAGGTTTCACCTGCTTTTCTTCCACAACCTGCATTTAATCATAGAACCTATCTGAGTTGACTGCATCATTGTTTGCAACTACGGTTAGCAACAGGTGTAAGATAATAAGTCTGCAGGAGATTCAGATTTTAGAGCTGATTTTTTTTTCCTTTTCTTTTGCTTCTATTCTTCCCCTTAAATTCTGCTAAATACAGCAGAAAAATGCAGAGAAGTATCACTGCTGAAAATTTAAATCTTTAAATGATAAACAAATGAGAATATTCCAGGTTGATTTTAGTTTCATGAACATGCATGCACATGTTGTGTTCACATTGATAAAAC
Source organism: Antrostomus carolinensis (assembly GCF_000700745.2). Lineage (NCBI taxonomy): Eukaryota > Metazoa > Chordata > Aves > Caprimulgiformes > Caprimulgidae > Antrostomus > Antrostomus carolinensis. Next base: position 10,826 of record NW_010326622.1, on the reverse strand, counting down.
ACACATATACAAAATCCCCCTGAATAGTTTGAGTCTTTTAGTCAGCTCTGCATCTGTCATTTTGGGAAGTTTGTAAAATATATTTTGGTTCAAAGTTGCTTGTATTTGCATGACTGGTTGCTGTTCATCTTTCTACTACCTTTAGGAAAAATCTTTTTGTTGAAAAAGTGGGCTGAAGTGGGTATTAGTCCATAACCAGCAAGTCTTATTTCAGGCAAATCATAAGGGAAAGTTTAATGCAATCTTTGGAAAGGCATATTTTTTTTATAAAGGATCAATAATGACATTAATAATTTAGGGAAATATTTATTTGCTTAATTTATAACCCAGATGAAATGTAGTTTTCTAGGTTGACACCTCTATGCTATTCACTTGATCTCTTGCACTTACGGCAATATTAGATAACCTAAGCACAGCAAGTGTGTACATGTGTATGTGTGTATATATATATATATGAATTGAATGTGCACACACATACACATCCAATTTATTTATGAAGTAACACAATTTTGCTTCAAGCACCTCTCTTGAAGACAATTTTAGTCTTTCATTGTCAATGTTTCTTCAGACTATTGCAAATATAACGCTACTTTCAAACTGAAATGTCCTGGCGAACTAGAGGTTTTTCAGTATATAGGATCTCTGCACAGTCACATTTTTAATACTTTTTGTCCAATTTTGAAATCCATACTCTGTTGCATTAAAACCTTGTGTCAGGAACTGGTGTAACCCTATGTGACAGCTACAGCCTCATTTTGGCTACAGCTAAGAATAGGTATAGTAGTAATATTCACAGTACAGAAATAATTGGAAAGTATATACAGACTGATATTTTGTAATATCTGGACTGCATAGAAATTGAAATGTATTCCTAAAAAATAACATTTTAGAAGTCCTAATAAGATATCCATGATTGCATAAACCTAGTCAATCTCCTACACGTCAGAGACTGGATCACAGTTCTCTTGCACTCTGGAGACTAGGAAGCCCAAGACAGAGTACAAACCTGTTTGGGAATGGTATCTACACGTTCCTGTATGATTATTATATACAAAAGTTATTGTGCTTTAGTATCAGGATTCTGGAACATCTAAAACAGTAGGAAAGAATTATGGCTTTAAATGAGGCAGATCTGTTTGTAAATACAGATATTTCTATAATACAATCTCATATGTGAGACAGATACTCTAATTATTCAGAATGACCTGTTATCCTCTTAAAATAAATTATTAGAAATATCACTTTTCTGTAACTATTTTTGTAATTTAAAAATATTTATAGGCAACACCAGTTTTTAAACAAAGCACACTATTAGTGTTATTTGTGTGCTGGCCATTTGAGAGAGTTATTATCATTGTTTGCATATGTTTGATAACAATTGTTATGCTAAATATTCAAACATTCTTTATATTAAATCCTACCGTAATATTCAATCATAGAATCATAGAATTTTTTTGGTTGGAAAATACTTTTAAGATCATCAATTCCAACCATAAACATCTTGTGGTCTAAATCTATAAGGTACTCATTACAACTATGTTAAAGAAAATCTGAAATTTTGTAGAAATATTTCTTCTCAATTTACTGATACTTAACAAAGACAAAGTTTAAGCAATAAATATTTAAAAATACTGCATTAATAAATAGCAGATATATTAGTAAATGAGTAGTTTTAATGCGCAACCATACACTTATCTTTTACCCAGATGCACACAATGAAAATGAAAGCATGTTTTTCTGAAACCACTCGCATATGCAGTAACTTTTCTGAATACAAATCTTCTACTAATATTTTTCATTAAACATTATTTTTCGTGTTCTTTCATTCAACTCTCCTCTTTTTTAGTTATTTATTTTGCATTGATTGTCTTCTGTCTCAGAGTTGGAAACCTGTTTGTACCCATATTTATAGATTCCAGCCTCAGAACCAGTTACCTTGGAAACTGTTTAAAGTGCATCTTCTTGACTGTTTTATCAAGTCGCTGAACTGCCTTCTTTCCTCTTTCATTTATTGCTCCACAAAACTTGGTACTAGCAAACAGACATACCCAGCTTGTTTCTTACTATAACTCCCTTTCTTGGCTACTCAAGGTGACAATATACAGTAGGTGTCTTTTCATTTTCAAGTAATCATTAAATGTCTACCATATATACTTTTTTTGTTAAGAACAAATAAAAATATCTAGATACTCTTTTCTGTTAACAGCTGCTGTTGCAAGCAACAATGTTGCACAGCACTAATAGGTGTAAAAAGCAATTGTCTCTTCAGAGAACAGCAATAGTTACTACTTCCCTTTCTCATTCACTCCCCTTCACTGTGATGTGGAACACAACAAACTGAGGATGGTGAAAAAAAAGTATTTACTTAATAACAATAATTATTTTGAGAATAACAGTCTTAAAATAGTATGAGTAAAATCATTGGACATTTCACAAGAATCCAAATTTTAGTAATACACATATTAGGTTGTAGGTTCTTATCCTCAGTTGGTCTTAAATGAAATAGCTCTACTGAAATTCTTAGTATTTGAAGATTAGTGTATTCGTTCTGTCTTGACATCTCTCTGCTTTTCTATCGTATTCAACCTGTCTTGAAAATCCTGATGAAAATAGTGATGCTGATATTTTACACTGAGTGGCAGGCAACTGGAAACATGTTTATGAACACAGTCAGGTAAGCAAAGAAAATTTCTTTTTTGTTAGAGTAAGGCTCAAATTGAATGTGCAAGTGCGAGCTTCAGCTATGTACCTTTACTTTTATAACCAAATTAATTTTATTACATTCTCTGAGTATTCATATATTATTTATGAGTATTGACACAGGCGCTTAAGCTTCATCAAGAACATGAGAAATGTCAAGGTTAAAGCCCTGTGAGCTGTTGCACCTTTCTGAGTTTCAAAATCCCATGAATTTTATAGTTCATGGTGACACAAAATGACATGAATCCCATCTCAGCTTAGTGTAGCAATTTAAAAGTTCTGCATCTGATTGAAACCAGTTATTCATGTTCCTTTTATAACTAAAGGGGAGAGAGAGGAACATTAGAAGGGACTAAAGACACAAAGGGTATAAAGATCAATGCTAAAGACAGGAAGAATTAATTACCTTCATGGATGCGGCTCTGGTTTCTCTCCATTGACAATATAAAGAACCTCAGTACTGGGTTTAGTTTAGATACCTGACTTTTAAACACCTAACATAAGATGTGATGAAGCTAGCCATCTAGCTTCATTTCTGTTCTGAAACCTAGAAATGAAATGAGAAATGAGGCTTTGGCATTGCAGATAATTTTGTCAAGCAATGACAATTTGTCAAAAGCAAAAACCTTCACTGGAAATATTTATTTCAGCAAAA
>NW_010326622.1:0-7453 GCF_000700745.2 Antrostomus carolinensis | reverse complement strand
ATGCCCTTGTCTCTAACAAGTTGTTTGTTTGGCTTTTTTGTCAAAAACATCCCCTAATATGTATGTGGATATATATACACGGACAGAGTGGAGACTTTTAATGAATTTCCTTCCTTCAGGTGTGGGGACTGGGTCTCTCATACAGACTTGTCTGTACTCTAAGGGGAGTAAATTGGTCATGAGTGCTTGGTGCTATGGAGGGTCACCATGTTTCTTTTTGGTTCTTCCTTTCCACCACTTACCTCATCTTATTAAATTATAATAAAGTTGTAATTCTCTTCCTTTACCTGAACAACAAAATGTGCTATGCCATTCTTTTTTCTCAGCAGATTGTATCTTGATCTATTAAGATGACCTCTAGATTTCTAGCCACAGGTCACATATTTAAAAGGATAATAAGTAGTTTACTTTCAAAGAGTTTTCAAAGGAGATAATTTCAACCCTCCCAGATGACCTTCCTCTTGCAGATCATTGCAGAATTTTAAGAAGATTCAAATTTCTGGATACCTTTGAGAAAAAATGGGCAGAAGTGTAAAGGGTGTAAAGAAGGTGATTTGGTTAAATGGATATAGCAGACACTGCATATTTCTGAGAATCATTGAATATAATCCCCAATATTGTACAGATTCACTAGAGTTAGTATCCAGAAAATCTTAAGAATTGTATTGCACATCCGCAGTATCTTCTACTGCAAGTTTTGTGATGCTTTTCTAGATCCAAAATGCTCAACTCCTTCATTATCCCTTCCAGAAAATATAGGAGGCTCAAGAGAAGCTGCTACATAAAAAGCGTTATATCTGTCAAGACTAGTCTACTTAAATTTATTTCTGCATCTAGGATACGCAAGAAAGATATTAAAAATAAAAACACACAGAGATACATGCACATGTATATATACACACATAGAAACACAGAGAGAGGTTTGTATCTATACCTGTATATAAAGATTTATGGAGACATATACTGTTCTTAAGGACCAAGGATTGGCTGATTTGGGGATATGAACTAGTAGGAATATTGCAATGAAGAAAATAATGCAGCCACAAAGAAAAATGGTAAAAGATAATCTCCATATTCAATGAGTTTGGCTATGTTTTTATGCTCTATTTAAAACTTTTTCTAGAGCTTACCTCTTTAATGAGAAGAAACAGTGGTTTTGAACATCAAGACCCCCTTTACATGAATGTCACTAATGGCTTTAAAGTGAAGGTGTTGGCAAGGAGGTATAAAGAAAGGGAAAATGAGGATTTTAATTTCATAACAATTGATTTTCTGTAAATAAGTAATGTTTTAAAGAAAAGAAAAAGGCTTTGGCCTGAATCATTAGAACGGATTTTAGGGTTTGTATGACAACAACATATTGATTGTCATTTTACTCTGATTTTCTTGACCTGAAGAACTATTTTAGATACCACAACAATTTCCTCACTCTGGATTTCTGACAGAAATTTTCTTGGATAGACTATCTGGGAGAAAATGCAAACCAACCAAACAAAAAAACCCTCCTCCAGTCAGGTTAATTGAAAATTTCACAGACACAGCTTCATAGCATATATATATATATTTTTTAAACTTTAACTTAAATAATAGAGCTTAATTTTTTAAAAGAAATCATTCATGAGCTACATCTCACTTTCTAAATCAAACAAAACTTAAAAATAACAATAGGACATCTTTAGAAGGCTAATATGTCTTTCAGTTCAGTTTTTTTGGAACAGAAAAGTTGATCAGGTTGATCAACTTATCAACAATAATACAAAAACTTTTCAGAAAAAAAGAAAAGTGCAATCCAGGCTGAAGGTTTACCCTGATAATTTGGAGAATGTTCTTCATTTGAGGTCATGAACCCTAATGATGCTTCAGAAAAAAATGTGGTAGCTGATCCTTTATGAAAGGATGCCTTCTTCCAAATCTACATGTACTTAGGCAGATACATACTACTACTACAGTGTAGTCTCTTCTCTGATTGTCAAGATAAAATAATTTGTTATATTGCTTAAAAGAGGGTATCAGTGAGTAAAGAATGTTCATAAACTTGTGTTTCCATAAACACTTTTTTTTTTTCTAGGAGTTCTAAACCTTCTTACAACTTCTTTCAGTTTCCGAGTGCCTGATACTATGTCTTGTTTCTGGTGATATCTTTTAAGTCACAGTTCAAGAAAGACATGGACCTTTTAGAATGAGCTCAGAGAAGGATCACAAAAATTATCAGAAAGCTGTAACAGTTCTCCTCTGAAGAAAGGTTGAGAGGGTTGGGATTGTTTAGCCTGGAGAAGAGAAAGCTCTCAGGAGACCTTAGTGCAACCTTTCAATACTTAAAGAGGGCTTATAAGAAAAGCAGACTTTTTACCAGGACCTGTAGTGACAGGAAAAGAGAGAATGATTTTAAAGTGAAACAGGGTATGTTTAGGCTGGACATAAGGAAGACATTTTTTACAATGAGGGTGGTGAATCACTGGAACAGGTTTCCCAGAGTAGTGGTAGAAGCCCCATCCCTGGAAACATTCAAGATCAGGCTGGATGGGGCTCTGAGCACCTGATATAATTGAAGGTGTCCCTGTTCATTGAGGGGTGGCTGGACAAGATGATCTTTAAAGTTCCCTTCGAACCCTGAGTATTCTGTGATTCTATGATTCTATGATCTTAGAAGGTTCCTTCCAACCTAAATCATTCTATGATTCAAAGAGTAAATGAGAATTGTTTTATCAGTACACTATAATCTTCTAGCCAATTTGCACCATACAGCCAAGAATTGAAGGCATGGACTGCTGGTTGTATGGACATGATTTGCTAATATGAATGATTTTATTTATTGAATAAGTGATGATTTAATGGATTACTGAAATATTTAGCAGAAAATAGAAATACATTCAATATTGTTCAAGTACCCTAAGCATAATCCAGAAAGACTGGCAAAAATGTTAATTGTGCAAGTATCATGTTAGAGGGTCCATAATATTTATGCCTGAATTCTGCAGTTGAAAAATAATATTTAATTATTTATATTTATAGCTCCTCACAGATATAGAATACCTAAAGAGATTTCCTTTTTTTAAACATCAATATCTATACCAATTTTATGTAATGTGTGCAATATATAAACAATTCATGTTTCAAATACATAGCATGTTAAGTCTTCCATTTGTTTTGGATGGTAATTTAAAGGGACAAAATTTCCCTCAACTGTGTGAAATTTTAATAATCTCTCAGAAAACAAAGCTCTTGAGACTTCAAAACCAAGTATAAATTAATTTATTTAGACACAAGTATTAAAAGGACATTAGGGTCTGTATCAATTTTTGAGTGATTATTAGAAGTGGGATAACTAAATAAAAATTAATTACAGCTTACAGCATTTTTTTTTTTTTTTTCAATAAGATGCTTTCAATGAGCTGGTGTATTTTATATCCGTTGATGCCTGTGATTTGCTAGCTCTCTTATGTCTCTCTCAGCACTACGTATTTTTATTAATGGGTGATAAAGACAAAGAAGTAGACTAACTTATAACCTGTAAATCGGTCTAGGACAGTCGTATAGACAGTAAGAAATAGCTTAATCCTTGTCTTCAAGGAGATCAAAAGGTTGATCCCAAAGACAAGTAAATTTATGCATGAGCTCATATTAGTCCTTTCTCCATCTTTTGATACTTCAAGTAAATGGGTAGCCCTGCAGTCCAGAAGAAAAGATACTGCACTGCAGCTATGGTATTTCGTATTGCTTAGATAAAGCTTGTTTAAAGGGGGAGAAAATAAGATTGCCATAAGCCTCTTGTCAGTTTCCAGTCTGCAGTAAATTTAGACATAAGAAAAAAGGCTCAAATAAAATAAAATAAAATAAAACAAAGTGGAAAAATAATGAGCTGCTCAAAGCAAATGCTTAACACATCTCTAGGCGTTAATCATACTAGAGGTGAGTGAGAGTCAAAACAGTTGAGGTGAATAAGGAGCATTTTGGTCCAGACAAATGGAAAAAAAACCTCAACCGAGCTAGTGATTTAAAACAGACTGCAATTTTTAAAGCAAGACATAAAGGTCACAAAATCAGATTCAGATTGCTAAGGCACACTGAGCAATTTTTAATGAATTCTCAGTAAAGCTTTTTTAGAAAAGCACTCAAGACTGGCACATTGAGATAAAGTAAAGCATTTTTTTTTCTTAATCAATAAGAAGAGAGTTAAGGAAGATTCTAGAGAAAGATCAAACAGAATTATGAAAACTTGGTTTTGAACAAAGAAACTTGAGCTTCCTAAGACTGATTTGAGTAACTTTTCTATAGAAAAAGAAGAAAGTTTTTCAGTTATTGACTTTTACTTGTATGGGGGCAGCAGGGATACTGTTTTGTCTTCTCAAAATGTTAGCAATCTAACACCTGTAAATAGTAGCAAAGGTGGAATTAAAAGAAGAAGGAATAGAGGTTTGAACGAAGTCATTATACCTAGCAAGCAAAACAGTGCAGGAGTAGAGATAAATGGAGATAAATATCTACTTTTTGTACTTGATAGTGTAGGCAAAACATGTATATAAACAAGATGTCTTTTCAGTGTAGCAGAAATCCACTTTGTCTCCAAAGCATTGTGATGAGTAATATAAAGGGACTTTTCCTACAGGCTATTTTAAATGCCTTTGCTAGATATTAGAGGAGAGATCAACACAAGGAAAGCAGGCAAAATTGTTCTTCTATATCCTTGGTGAAGGGTGGCTATGTATTTTAACATGGACCAGATAAGCGGAGAGTGAGGTGGACTGAAAACTGTTTGAACTGCCAGGCTCAGAGGGTTAGTATGAACAACTTGAAGTCCAGCTGGTGATTAGTCACAAACAGTATGCCCTCAGGGTCAATACTGGGTCCTATGCAGATTCAGTCATGACCTGGATGGTAGAACAGAGTGAACCCTCAGCAAGTTTACAGTTGATACAAAACTGGAGGAGTAGTTGACAGATCACATGGTTGTGCTGCCATTCAGAGGAACCTCAACAGGCTCGTGAAATGGGCAGACAGGAACTTCAGATCCACAAAAGAAAATGCCAAAAATCTGCACTTGGAAGGCGTAACCCAATGTACTAGTACATGTTGGAAGGCCAACCAGCTGGGCTGCATTAGGCAGAATATTGCTAGCATTTTAAAGACCATGATCTGTCCCCTCCATTTAGCACTAGTGAGACACGTGGAGTGCTACATCCAGTTCTGGGATCCCCAGTGCAAGAGAGACAGTGTCATATTGGAGGAAGTCTAAAGAAGGGCGACAAAGTACATTAAAGGATTTGGAGCATCTGTCATTAGAAGAGCATGTGAGAGACCTGGGTTTGTTTAGCCTGGAAGAAAGGTTGGGGGCAGGGGGCATTGATTGATGTTTATAAATACCTGATGGGAAAATGTAAAGAAAATGGAGCCAGACTTTTCTTAGTAGTATCCAGTGAAAGAAGAGGCAATGAACACAAATTGAAATATGAGAAATTGCATTTAAACATGAGAAAAACCTGTGGTTTTACTGTAAGTGTTAAGTACTGGAACAAGTTGCTCACAGGGACTGTGGAATCTCAATCCTTGGAGATATTCAAACCCTGGGCAATGTCCTGGGTAACCCGCTCTACCAGACTTTGCCTGGAGTAGGATTTTGTACTAGGTGGTCTTCAAAGGATCCTTCCATCCTCAACAATTCCATGATTCTGATTGCTGTGGAAATCAGGGATGATGATATATGTGCTGTCCTCTCATAGAACATGACCTAGCCTCCATAGTTTTATTTTCCTTGCATGTTTTATGTGCATTGGCATTAATGCATTTTGAATGAGCCTCACTTGGAAGAAATCTACAAAAGAGCATTCAGGAAGGGGGACAGTAATTGCATTAACAACAGATAATGAGATGCCTCTGCCTTCCCTTACCAGCTTCACTGTCAGCTGTGTTCCTGCTGGAATAGAAGATGAGCCATTTCAATTTTTTTGCTCTCTTTAACTCCAGCTAGACAATTATTTCAAGGGTCAGGCTTTTAGGTTGCTAAAGTTTTTTCTGAGCCTTATAGTGAAGGAAAAACAAGTCCCATTAGGATAGTAGTAACAGCGGGCAAAAACAGAAGAATCATGCTGTATGATTATGCAACCCTGGAGTAAGAAGAGCAAATTAGCAAGTTACTGGGATTCTCTTTTTTCTTACATTTTACTCAAAATGAGAAAATCAATGGAGACTATAATGCAAAGACAATTCTATTATTATGGGACTGTGGCTTCTATATAATTTTTGTTTGCTCTTTATTTAAACTTAATAAATTCAGAATTAGATCTTTGGATTAAAAGGCAAAAAACTGTCAGGGATACCATCATATCTGGTTATCATCTGTTCTCACAGGATAAAGTTAGCTACAGAATATGTTCACTAGAAAAAAAAATAATCCTAGAGTCATGGTAAATAGTGCCATGATCTGAATTAGTAGAATGTGTTAATCAACAGATGCTATCACATCTGTCATGTTGAACATGGATATACTCTTCCCAGAGATCTCCAGTAAATTGGCACCTTCCTGGAAGGTTCAGTGCAACTTTTTCAGATAAAAATAAAATAGAATTAAATTATAAGAATATAAATGTAAATTAATAAGATTATAGTACCTGTCTCCATTTGAGAAATTACACTGAATACATTGTGTTAATGCATGCTACTGAAGTTAATTATTGTTAAGATGAAACAATAATAGTTCATTAGGGTCTTACGACTAAAGTTAAAAGATGTTCGTGGAGCTATACACCTTAAAGGTTATTTTTCTTTATTAATTTTATTTCTGACAGATAATATTTATCAGTTATCTGCAGCTGTTTATTGTGAAATGAATTAGTGGTGTATCAGTTCAACTGTGGACCCAGGTGCTTGTTAGAAAAACTTACTATGTTAACTGGCACCATTTTAAGCAACCTCAGCAGATAACCAGCATTCAAAATAGAGTTGAAACTATTCCCTTACTTCCCAAAAATGTTTCATGCACTTTGTCATGTTGGGAGCTGCTTGTACTGTCACTGCTTTGACTGCTTTTCTTCTTGGAATATGCAGAGAAGTCAGATTTGCAGTGTTGCTACAACACGTTTCCCAACACAATGGCTTTCAAACTCATGGGTGATCTGTGTAGTTCTACCTGTGAAAAGTGAAGGGTCACCTGAAACAACAATATAACCACAGTAACGCATTAACAGTGGCATCAGTAATATGTGCCAAAAAACAGTCACCAGCACTATCAATGTAACTGTTTATTTTAGTCAAATTACATGGAAACAAGAGAAATGTAAGTGGTATGATATAAAATATAGAATAAATTCTACTTGATTTCTGTGCTTTCACTTTATTTTTCTTGCCATTATTTTCAGTCCTATGTGATACATATGAACAGCAGAACATAATAACTTTTGTTGTAGCAATTTACTACATATTTATTTATTATTTATATTTTTATTATTTTTATATTTTT
>NW_010326621.1:80350-90677 GCF_000700745.2 Antrostomus carolinensis | reverse complement strand
ATAAATACAAGAAGAAAAAAACCCCAACAAACCTGTAAGATGGAGTGTGTGGGGCTGGTGGGGACAGCTGCTCTTTGTGTGTGTATGTAAATTGGGGCAGAAAGGGAGTCTGGACTGTGGCAAATTGTGATTAAATAAAGTGCCCTTCTTGTTATTTCCAATGGAAGAAAATTTCATTACTCTATTGATTTACAGTGATTAGTGTTTTCTTTCTCTCTCTCTTTTTTTTTTTGTTGGTTTTTTTTGAGGCTGCATTATCAGAAGAGTGGGCATTCACAGCTACTTATTGATTCTAACCAGGGCTGAAAGATGATTGAGTGCTGTGACTTTTTGTGCCTCATTGTTTCTCCTTGTGCTCTGGTGGAAAAAACAATTAAAAGTATTCCCATTCCAAATAACAGCATCTCTGGCTGTTCTCTTAAGTCTCTGAATATACTGCTAGGGATGGAGATGGAAATGCCAATGAAAAATTAACAGCCCAGCATAAAATTAATGCTCATTTTTTTATGAGATAACAGCTATAAACAGTACAATCCAGTCCTTTAGAACAAATCTGAAGTATTAATTTAATCTGTAAAACTGCAGACATATAATAATAAAAAAGAATTAATAACAAAAAAAGATTTAAGGGTTTGGCTGCATTGTAGTTTGTTTATGGTAACCAAACAGCTTGAGACATGTCTGTTCAGCTTATCAATGAGAGGCTGTTACTGTGTTTTATATTATCCTGTCGCTGTGATAATGACATGGAGATGTAATTGCTTTAGTCTGCTCAATACATACTTGAATCCATAAATAGGTTTTAACTTTGCTAAATATAGATTGGGATTATGGAGTGGTGCTAGCACTGATTTTATGTATTGCTGCAACATTTTAGTGAACAAGAATGGCTTTGCTTCACACAAGTGTGTTTCTTCTCTGACTGGTGAAAAACGTGGGCAAATAAAAACATAAGTAGTAGGATGATGAGGGGAATAGAGGAGATGTTGGAAAAATTATGGCATTTAAATTGTTGTCAAAATAGTGGATTTTAAATTGTTCTGAACTGCTGTTGTAAATAAGTTGTGCTGACCTGAGTGGCTTCTGGCTACAGCTGCCACCACTGCTGAGTGACAGGCACCCGGGTTTTCTATCTGCTTCCGCCTTTGGCTCCAAGCATACTCTTCTCCCTTAATGGTTATTTTTGTCCCTAAGTAGCTGTGGACTCAGGGACATTAAACACTACTTTATCACTGATGAGATGCCTTGTAGAGTGATGAGGGGAAGTTCCCATGGTTGGTGGCTACGCTTTTGTCCATGTTGTTTCTTGGTCAATGGGAGATATTCTTTAGGAATGACAATCTGTGGCATCTCATGGAACTTGTCCTGTAGTATATGTGTAAATTTCTCAGAAGAAAAAACATAAGTGTTTAACATAACACTTATTCTTCAGATCTTTTTTCCTAGCCCAAAAGTAAACAGAACCCAAATAATTGGGAAGAAGCATATATATGTGCTGCGTACTACAGCTCTGTAAAAACTTGAATGATCTGTCCTTGTAGGAGTCAGACAGTGAAGGCTACTTGTTTTCCAGGGGAATCTAGTGTCCTGGAAAAACTCTTCGATATGCCCTTAACTTTTGTACAGAAAATGTTCTTGATCTCCTCCCTCTGTTGACAGTAGATTAGGCATTTGTTTTGGATATTTAAAAAAAAACTGATTACTGCTGTGTGAAGGAAGAGAGCAGAAATATTGTGAGTATGTTGTTCTGCAGGTTAACCCAGGCACAGAAAATCTTCCTTAAAAAAGATTCTTTGTAGCTGCATCTGAAGGATCATGAACAAACAGCTGCAAGGAGATAAACATGCAGGGGTGGAGGTGTGTGTGACCTGTAACTATCCCAGTGGTGCAAGCTGTGAGAAATGTAGGCAACCCGAGTGTTTGGGCTTCTCAGTTTTACAGTAAGGAAAGGAGACCCTGCCATTCTAGTTGGATGAAGCAAAAATATTTGTTGTCTTGTGTGTTTTGTGTGGTAGTGGTTTTTCTTTTTCCCTCATGAGATTTGTTTGCACTGTCACTAATGTTTTTACTCTGACAGATCAGTATTTGGAGATCAGGCTTACCTGAGCACTGATGCTGACATTTTTGTTGCAATAAAACTGTGCTAGTGCCCTTGTCATAAATCACAGCCACTAGTTTGGAGACTTAAATTACAGGTATGTCTTGTGAATTGCCCTGTACAATTAAAGAGCAATATAAATACCTGTCATGGATTTTAATAAGCAGCGTAGTCAGAGTGCTGCCATCTATCTGCTGGCTGCTGTTGGGATGTTAAATTTTTTACTGCTATTAAATATAGTGAACAAGATGGCTACTGTCTTTTGTTAGAAGGAATGCCAGCATCACCACCAGCACAGCTGTTTAGCTGGAAGTTTACCGTTGCCTCCCCTGGGGAAGAGAACATTTTATGAGAGATGAGATGTGTTGTAGGCAGCAATAATATTCCTCTGGCTGATGCCTCCTAGAACAATCACAATAGCAGCAGAGCTGACTGCTAAAGAAAATTTCAGTAACCCAAAGAGAAGTTCTATCTAGAAAATTGCTATCAAGATTGTGTCCTGGCTGCTGAGCCAGTGTACATAGTTAGTCTGGTGATTGGATTTGGGGCAACTGCAAGTCTAACATAGTGTCTTGCACTAAGCTAATGCTCAAACTTCTTGCCACGTGTTTCACTGCAAGTGATGCTGCCAACCATTCTGTGGGTGGGGGTAAATGGTCAAGGGGAGGTAGGCAGGTGAAGTAGGAGATACTAGACTTCTGCTTTTCCTTAAAGGAAAAAGATACCAGGGTTTCCAGGTGCAGAGCATTGAGGTTAACAATCAGGAATGCACTCACAGCTAGAAAAATTTGGTGGTCTGATTTAGTTAGAAGAGAGGCTGCTGCCTGTTGATCACTTGTGAAAAGCAATACTAAAGGTGTTGGCTTGAGATACACCCACTTGGGACATATTCGGATAATGTGTCTACCTGAATTTGCTAACACATCATCTTTCTAGTCGTTTGGATGATGAGTCTAGAATAAATATTTCTTGCTACCGGAATTATTCCATGTGGACAGGAACAGAAAGGTTCTGCTAACATTTTATTTCCACTGAGGTTCACCAACCTGCTTAGACTGCACTGCTCAGGCTGTGGCAAACCTCTGGTTTTTGCTGTGTAACTACTATGTTTGTATATGAAAACTGACATACAGTGTAGATCTCCAGTCCAACAAAGCAAGGTGTAAGGGCAATTGTACACCATTCTCCAAACCTGCATCTGTGTGAGTTGGCTTCAGGTGGAGACTTGCTTGCTTTATCCTCAGGATAGCGACCAGCAGTCCAGCTACCTGCTGTAATTGTACCCAAATCCCTACTTGCCTGTTACCTGTAGAAAAGAAGAGTGATGATGTATACTGCTGTATACTGTAGAATATGCAGTAACTCTTGTTCATGTCATCTGTGTATTGGAGACTAAACCTGAAGCCCTGCAGGTGCTTTGGAAGAGCAGAGCTAAGAAGAACAGGAATTTTTGAGATAAACAATAAAAACCCAAAGATAAGAAATAGTGACCAGTCCAGTGTATGGCTGCGCAAACTCGCTAAAAACTGAAGCATGGAGAAAATAAATCTATGCAAGTATTTGCAGTTTTAGATATTCTGATACGCAGATGACACACTGCAAGGATATCTGGAGTGCAATTTGAGCAGATCAAAGTAGCTCTTCTGTACTGGGGAATTGTCTAATTTTCTTTTCTAGTTGAAAGATTTCTCTCCATCCTTCTGCCTGTGCTCTTTCCTGTGATGTTACCTGCCCTTTCTTATCCGAGTTGACTGGAAAACAATGTTGTTTGTTCCCCTGCTGCACTGCTGTTGATGCAATGCCATCATGCTGTGCAACAGATATATTGAGTACTGTGACGTTTCTTCTCTGGGCCTCAGAGAAAAAAAAAAAAACACACCAGCTTTGTCCTGGACCACATTAGCCAGGCTTAAAATCCTTCTTCCTCTCCTGTTCTTCATCCTTGCCTTTTCAGTTCTGAAGTGTCCTGTTTTCTGTGGAATTGCTGACTCCATCCAAGAGATGTCTGTATTTCATTAGCTTTAACTGGATGTCCCAATTACTAATTATTAGCAGGGTTTTTTTGTAAGGGACATAATGTAAGAATGGGAAGAGCTGCCTTCTGTTGATATAAAACATGAGTGAGTGGCAGCACTGAAGTACAGAAGCTGCACGATGTTGATAATGATGTGGGCTTGATCATTTTGAAATCTGATTCAAGCAACTTGCTTCTCTGGGTTTTAAGGTCTTGAATAGAAATAATTTGTTTATTAGTGTTTGCTATTTGAATAAATCATTCAAATTTCGGCACTTTGGGGGAGGTCTTCACATCTCATGTATCTAACACAGATGCTCTGAATTGTTCCATTGATTTCTCACCATTCATTACATAAAGATTAGTCTCCTAAATTGAAAGATATAACGTCGAGGTACCTAAACAAAGAGGGTCTAACACTGGATTGGTGAAACTGCCATTGTAAATGGAAGCAGCTGAGTATTAAATGGGAAAATAGTCATATTACTAAAGGAAAAAAAAATATTATTTTATCCTTAGAAACTGGTAGTCTGAAACTTTAGTGGCATACTAGGGGAAAAATACTATACTACTGTTGTTAGTGTTTCATCATTCCTTACAGTTCAGAGAAAAGTTGTAGAAATAACACTTTGGTCAATAAGTTGCTAATGTATTTGCATTCTATGCCTAGATAATATGTAATGTCGTATAGAAAATTTAGTTATTTATGAGTGGGTTTTCCAAAACATACACATTGATAATCTGTCTTATTATTAAAGGATTTTTACTTTTTTAAAATCTATGCACCATATGTAGTGCTGTTAAGGCTTTAAGTTTCTACCTCCATGACAATTTGATTTATAACTAACTTTTATCTGAAGGATATAAATGAGGATAGAATTGCTTGAAGCCTTCATCTAAACTGTACAGTTCTTTGATATAGGATAATGAAGAAGCAGAAGGTTTTACCATGGCACCTGCTGATTGAAAATCCTCTTTAACCCAGTGGAGATGCATGATTTTAATTTTTTTCATATACACACACGCTCCTGCTATTCTACAGAATTCCATGAAAAATTTGCAAGTGTCCTTAATTTAAAAAACCAAAACAAACAAAACAACCAACAACATTGTGTCAGGGCACATCATATGTGAAGGGAATTTGGTTTTCTGCATCACGGGCCAGCATGTGTTACCTCCAGTACACTGATGATACAAATGTCTTATTTCCCTTGCCACCTAAGCTACATTTGTTACTTCAAGTATTGTACAGTATCTTGCTTAACTTCCATCTCTCATGCTCTGTAGTTTGTGACAGTTTTCTACCATGATAATGTGAAATTTTAATTATAAAAAATAAAGCCGGAAGGAATGTGATTTAACTGATATATGGTTCAGGTTGCCAGTGGAATAGCTTTCCCTGCAGATGGAGTCAAGTGACTATTTCAATACTATGCATAACTCTCCAGAGATCTGAAAAATATTATTTTTAAGTATCTAATTGTTGAGATGTACCCTCAGTGATACTTCATAGTCCATGAACAAAACAAGATGGGCATAGAGATTCTCACATGTCCTGATGGAGGCAGAAGGCCAGGTCTTGCTAGGGTCTGACTAAAGAACATCAAGCTGTTGTCTGAGAAAATCTTCACCAAAATTATTTGTTTTGATATTTTGGCTTCTTAATGGAAGTTTGGTTTGGCAAACAACTTTATTTTACCCCATTTCAAATGTTAGGTGTTTCCCAGGGTAGATGGAAAGGAAGGAAAGATTTCTTAGTGAATAGAATAATAATTTCATCAAACAGCAGCAAAATCTAGGCAAGTTTGATTGTTGTCTAACCCAATGGGGTAAACCATAGGCAGCAAAGGATGTAGGGATGAGGTTGTTTAACAAATATCGCTGTTTGCTTCTCCCACATGATGGCACAGCACTGTTATCTTTTAGGTTGTTAAAAGATTAAAAAAAAATAAAATAAAAAAAAAGGAAGGAACTGCTTCTATTTTCTGATTGTAAAATTCTGACCACTTTGGAGTAGAAGTGTGGAGTGTGTGTGTAGGGGGGGAACCTTCATGTCCTGCCTTTGAATACCAAGCTATTGTAGCTCAAGCAGGTCCTCTTGACATTTTGAGAGTGATTTGTGTAAGTGATCCACCTTAACGTTAAATCCAGCTCATTAGCCAAGTGCTCAGGGTATAAATAATGAATGATTTTCAGATGCTTTCCATGGTTTCACTACTAACAGGTTATTAAGACTGGAAGTAGGGGCACCAGCTTTTGCATCTGCAGAATCTGTAGTTCCCTGTGTGTGTTCATGTTGTGTAGGCATGGTAGTTGCAAAATGATTAAGTCTTTTCAATAACTGTATTAAGATTTTTTTTTTTAAAGTTGTACAATGTATATCATATGTTCCTGTAGGGTACATTTTTTTTTTTTTTTTCCTAACAGAAATGGATTTGAAATTCTTCTAAATGGTGAAGCTGGATGTAGATGATGAATTCTGGTATTCAGCTGAGTCAGTCATCTAAAGCCCCTCTGGTACCTGATCTAGCATCATCACATCAGTGTGCAGCTCTCTGGTTAACCCAGCTGAAGCAGCTTCAATTTAGAATCATAGAATGGTTTGGATTGGAAGGAACCTTAAAGATCATCCATTTCCAACCCCCCTGCCATGAGCAGGGACGCCTTCCACTAGACCAGGTTGCTCAAAGCCTCATCCAACCTGGCCTTCAACACTTCCAGGGAGGAGCATCCACAGCTTCTCTGGGCAACCTGTTCCTGCGTCTGATCACCCTCACAGGAAAGAATTTGGGTATTATGCAACAGAATACAATATCATTACTCATACCTCAGTTTGGGCCTGCATGGGGTGTTATCTGTGTCCCCATGGCACTGTGTGCAGGCCACCAGGAACAGTCTCAGCTGCTCAAATGTAATTTATCAAGTCTATGTGGTTGCTGACTCCAGATCTGTAGCATGTTTGAAGTCTGACTGCACCTACCTCTGCATGGTGGTACCTTTCTGTAATGGAGTAGCTAGAAATGTCGACTGAAACAAATGTTCAGCAATTAACATTTTTCTAAGCCAGAAACAGTTCAGTGGAAAGTCTTAAACTTAACAAGTGTTCTTTAATCTAAGATAGAGGTTGTTGGCTTCCCACTTAGATTCCTAGTGGGCTTATCCGGGAGCAAAGCCAATGCCAAACAGCAAAAGACTTTTGGTATGGAAATTGGTAGCTTGGAAGTTCCTTTCACAACTGCTTATATCAGCAAGGTGAACTCACAATATGAAAGAAAAAATGCTTTTATAATCTGCCAGAAGTAATCTTGGCATCTGAAACTGATATGGCTTTAGTTTTAGCCTGGATGGAATTTATTCCTGCTTCTGGTAAAAGAAAATGGGTGTAACTTTTACACGGCAACAAGGTTATAAAATACAAACGTAGAGATCCACAGCTTCCCCCTTCACTAGTTGAAAGAGCTCTTCTGTTCAACTGTGCACCATGCAGCTTGAAGGAATTTTTCTCTAATTCTCCAACGATTTTAAAAGCTTAATACTGCTGGTGAGATGTCTTCATGTCTAACATGGGTGTCTTGGTGATGCTTCAAAATATCTTGCAAACACTTTAATGTGCTGTTACCATTTTCAGACTGGTAGGTGGAAATGGAGGTTTACTGTCCATTTGTTTTATATTTATCCTGCATCTGAGCTCTCCTATGTTGTGACGTGGACAGGAACTGCTGTGCTGTGGGACACTGGCCATCTTCTGCCATGTACATGCTTTGCATAGAAGGCCGTTCACACTCTCCTTTTACTTCTTACACAGTGTGGGCATATGTAGACATAAGTCTTATAACATTTGAATGATTTTTCACTTTTCAAATTTGTTCTTTTTTCATTCGCTGCTAAGCAGTCAGAATTTGACTGTGATACTGCTGACTTGTTCTTGCTTTTTGTGTATTCTGACTGGTTGTCACAAGCAGGCAACACCACATGATCACTAAAATGTTCACAAAGAAGGGGAAAAAAACCTGCATTTGTCAGGTGAGGGTATTGATTCAGCCTATTGGCATATTAGCCTGTCGTGTATTTTGCTTTTTGATTGGTTAGAGTGATATTATGTTATTGCTGCAATAAATTGATCTTTGGTGCAAAATAGTTTTCCACAGCATCCCTCAAGCTCCCCTGAATGGTGGCAAAACAGGAAGTATTCCTTCCTTGCTGGTCAGTGTGGCTTCTCTGCCTTCTGTGCTTGCATTATCTTGCTTTGCAATTATTTTACCCAGGGGACCCTAAAGCACCTCCACTTCTCACATGCTTTTGTATTACATGTTTGTGTCAATGATTTTCTGTGGCTGTCTACAGGGACAAAGCTGTAAAATCTGTCTTTGTGGCAGGCACTGTGTTAATTTTCTATATGAAGGGATTCATCTGGGAAGCACAGCACCAAATCATACTGAATTCTAACTAATCTCTCTTCTTCCTCCTCCTGCCCCCTCCCCAAATACAAGAGTGTGTATCCTGAGCATCATTACTGGCATGTTCATTAACTACTTGGAGGCAGCCACAGCTTTGGTGTGTGTGGCCTGTGGCTATGGAAGGACTCCATTATTCCCTGGCTTGCTCTGCACTATGTGCTGTTCCCAGAAGTTTTCTTTGCTGTGGATCCTTGAAGTACAAAGGATGTGTCCAGAGCACTGAGTACCAGTCTAGGGAGTGTTGGGAGGAAAGGGTACAGTTTGATTTGGATGGATTGTCTCTTTATGGGGTGGTGGTGATATTTGAAGTGCTGTTCTCCTCCTTCATGAAGGTGAAAATGGGTTCCTGAGTTTGCCAAAGCTGATGATATCTGCATCCCTATGCCATGGTGATGGGAGAGGCTGGCACTCAGGTCTGATTGTGCAATTGTATTGGCTGTTCCTCTTCTTCCTGCCCTTTGCTTCTTCTCTCACAGTTTGGAAGTGGAGGTATTAGGAAAGTAGCCAATCGATCAAGGGTAGTGATTATCCCCCTTCTGCTCACTTGGTTAGCATCCAGTTTTGGCCATCCCAGGAGGAAGCCAGTCAACTGGACTGAGGCTGCCAAGCTGGTTAGGACGCTGGTTGCCCCAGGAGTAGAGGCTGTGGGGCTGGAATGTTTTCAGCCTGAGGGAGAGATGGCTCTGGGGGACAACATCAGCCCCCCAGCAGCTGTGGGAGGTTACTGAGAGGTACAGCTAGGCTCTTTGTAACATGGTGGGAGACAAAGAGACAAGGGGCATAAAAGGAAATGAATGGGAAAGACTCTTCCACTGTGAGGGTGCTGTTCTCCAGCTAAGGCCGTGTGAGAGCTGGTGAGCCCAGCAGGCCATTTTAGTCCATTTCCCACTATATTCCTGTTGCTGTGTCTTGGTATAACCATGAGCCTCTTGCATGTAACATCACTGCTTTTCAGCAAGTGATTTGCTACAAGTTGCACAACCTTTTATAATGAAAACATGCTTGTATAGTTGATGATTCCCATGAGAGAGTCATACCTGGTACATGTCCTTGTGGCTTCCTGCCCAGCCCTTAGAACCAACTTCAGCAATAGCTGCTTCTGCCTTCTGTTGTGTTTTTGTCTTCCCACGTTATAATTAATTTTTAATCAGCTCATTACAGCTGATCTGTAACTTCCCCTTTTCCCTGTCTCTGCTTTTATTTTCCCTTACCAGTAGCTCATTTATTTTTGTAATAAACTTCAACAATTCTGAGATTTATTCAAGCTTTTTCTTAAGGTATCAGATGAAGTTTGTGAAGCCCAGGTGGTATAAAGAAATATCACCAGTAATTTCTAGTAGCTTCCTCTGGCCACCTTTTAGGGTATTTGATGCTTTTCCTGGTGGTATTAATTGCACCAGCAACTCAGTCTTGTTAATGGAGACTGACGTGAATGGGATTTTGCATTCTTTGGACTTCCAAATGTAATTTGCTGATGCTTTTGCTCTCCTTTGTGCAACAGTCCTGCACTTGATTTGGTCTTTCTCCTCTGGCTAATCTGCTTAGAGATGAGACTTGTTTATTGTGAGCTGCATCTCATTTCATGGCTTAGCTTTTCTCACTAAGGAGCGTTGTATTTGTTCTTCCTGCATGCTTTCTCCTTGTGTAAGATTGGTGAAGGTGGGCTTATTTGGGTGACATGGCAGGCTGTGTGTGACCCAGATACCAAATGCAGATGGGGGGGGTGTACAATGTTTGAGGCTGTGTTTTTGCACTCTG
>NW_010326621.1:66517-80314 GCF_000700745.2 Antrostomus carolinensis | reverse complement strand
GAAAGGTGGTTTCAAAGCTGTTGGATAATTAGGATGGAAATTCTGGATTATGTTCTCACTGCAGTGGATATTTCATATGCTGAACATATTGATTCCAGCTCGGGGCAATAAGATATAATCTTAAATAGATTTTGAAAAACAAATACATGAGTTCTTACTCTTTTGCCTCACATCTTGTAAATTTTTTAAATAGTTTTAACAAGTATTATCAGATATCTTTGATTTCAAGGCAAAGCAAATTTTTATTTTGAATTAAAAATGCATGGCAATAAGGATTTCTTGCATCTTAAATTTTTTCTTAACAGCTATGGTTAAGCTTCTAAACCATTGCACAGTAATTAGGTTTATTGCAGTGTGCCATGTTGTAGACTTATTTAAATTCCTAACATACAGCTCTAATTTTGTAGCTTGATGGAAGAGGGAGAAAGAGAATGTGTAAAAAGGTGTTACACTTTTCACTGCTCTGTTATTGGAAGGTGATAAAATAAAAATCAACTCACACTAAGTGCAAGGGTAATGTGCATTGGGTAATATTCCTTTTAGTCTCAACTGTTTAATACAGGGCTTTTTTCAGTTTTATTGAAAGTGTTGCATACTAATTAAAATGTGATGATTTTTCCCTTCCAAGTAAGCATATACATCCTATCAAAGAGCAATTGGATGATCTTAGGTAAATTAATTTTCTGCATGCAGACATGTTATCTTCTCCCTGACTCATATGTTGCTATAGCAACAATTGACTTCACACGGCCTGACTCAGCTCCCAGTGAAATATGAAATGCCTTGGTTTATATTTTGCTAGTGTAAGTCATGGAGGTGACTTCAGTAGCAGTAGCTGATCTTTATACCATGACTTTTGGTTTTTTTAACTTGGAGATAAACCAGCTTATTTTTCCTAAGTTTAATATGTTCCCTTTCTTCTGTGTTTACATTTTTACAGTATTAATATGATTGAAAGAGTTACAGAATGAAAAATACAAATATTTTTTTAAAAAGGCAATTATGCTTTTAAAAATCTTTTTTTAATTTTAAGATATGCATTAATGTATTAACTTCTGTCAGTCTCCAAAACAGACATCAAATGGTAAAAAAATGGTTGCTATTTGCAAGTAAGCAGGTAAGATATAAGTACATGTGATAAATGCCCACATTCACTTCCTCAAAAAGCAAATAGGTCACAGTCCTGGGGCAAAGAACATGGAAAGAAAATAAACAGCACTACCATTGACTAAGGCAGCTAGAACTTACTGTGGTGCATTCTTGAATTAAAAACATGTTAAAGGTTATGTAGTGTTATACTAAAACCAGGAATTATATTTCATATATGTATGTATATGTTCTTTCAGTAATTTAAATATATTTGCCATGGTTTTACAAAACAAGGATAGTACTCTCACTGTTGTCTATAAAGACTGTCCAATGTCTGCCTCAGTGTAAGTTCTGACCTTTAAATGTGAGCAAAATACAATCTCAAGAAAGCACCTTTTGAAAGTCAATAGTATAATCCTGGTCCCACTAAAATCTTTCACCTGGAATGCATACAATGAAGTGATTTACTTACTCTTTATAGGTCTACAGGAAACTCACTGAAATGTTATCACATACACTGAAAAATCACAAAGTGAAACATATGTAGCAGAGTTTGATATCTTTTTTTTTCTTAACTTGTGCATTAAATTTGCCAACTGCTTAGATTACTGTTTTGCTCCCTCCAATGACTATAGTAAATGAACAGCGCATCACATTACTGAGCTAGATTCTTCATGGGCTGTAGACCACAGCGACAGGATTTTCTTGTTAAAATGTATTTAACCATCAAGTGATGCAAGAGTCAGGTGGAAGTGTGCCTCAGTTTTGTAGAACTGTATTGTGTTTCAGTTGTGTCTGTACAGAAGGTACATGTCAGCAGTGAAAGAAAGAAACAGTAACAAGCCCCCCAAAACCAACCAAACAAAATCCCAAACAAGCAAGCAAACAAACAACAAAACAACAAAAAACCCCCTCCAAACAAACAAAAACTTTGTATAAGCTTTGAGAGCAGAGTACTTATGGATAATTTTTGTGTAGTCTAATACTTTGGAGTATTACCTGTGTGTCAGGCAGTTGTGTGTGGTATGTAGTGCACAGTCCACAATGGATTTTTGGTGCGGTGTATAATATTGTACAAAATAGATCCATAAGGGTATATTACAGTGAGGAAAGCTCTCTTTGCTTGGAGCTTGGATCCCTTGCCAGAGAAGTTTGGCCCATTATAGCTCATCAGTGGGAGAAACTTAGTCCTTGTGACTCCTTAACACCAGCTTTCAAGCCACCATGGACACAACTTATGACCCGTGTGAGATCAGTTAGTACAGGGTTATACTGATGTGAATTGTTACACTTCTGGATGTGGAAGCATGCCTTGGTGCTCCTTGATACAGTAGAGTCCCAATAAAAGCATACTTGTTCTATCAGAAATAATCAGTGTTGTTACTGATGCATATAGAAGACAAGTGAGGGGAAAACAAAATGTTAATCTGGTCACGTCAAGGTCAAATAGAAAAGCTCAGACTTGCACTCATATTCACATACACCTGGGTGGCGGGTACATGGTCTGCCTGCATGCTTAGGTTCCAGTTACATTAATTGGAGCTGAAGCATATTAAATTTCCTCTAGAGGCTTTTTCTTGAAGTCCTCTGGGACTGTGCACATTGGCATTCTCTCTCCAAAAGGTTATATCACCTTAAACTATTCCTGTTCAGTTACAGATGTCTCTCTGGATACATGGAAGTTGCTCTGACAGATCAGGTATACCATCTCCTGCTCTTGACTGCTTTGCTTGGAAAAAGCACTTTTCCCTGGCTTGTGAATGACCTTCAAGTGTTATGGGTCACTGTCCACCCACCTTTATTTTATCAACCCATAAATTGACAGGACTATAAATGGATTTAATAAATGCAGTTTATTGCTGCCTCTTGACTGAGACCAAGCAATGATAACCAATCAGTTTGGAGTGACAAAATGCAGGATACTGTAACAAATGGCAAAGCTAACTGTTCTGCATTTGAAGCAAAAGTGCTTGTAATTGTTAGTAAAACCAGACTAGGTTTTTTGATCCTCATATGTCAAAGTTCACAGTAAATTGCATTATCTAGCAGGTATTTCAAGCTCCTACATCCCTTCACAGAAGAGAGACTAAACCTGTAATTTATGTGTACCATTTATGAGGCAATGACCTTGCACAGAGTTTTTAAGTATGTATTTAAGACTCTCTTACAGCTTTTCACCAATTATTAACAGAAATAATTTAATTGAGTTCTAGAGTAGATTTTTTTTTCCATTAACTTATCATTACGAACTTATAATGGATGCTCTAATTTGGCAGTGTTTCTAATGGGAATATTTAAATTAAAATTGGGACAAATATGTTCAACATGCTCACTAGCTCTTACTAGAGGTTTATTGTACATTCATAACCTTGCTCAGTAGACAAAAGTAAGCAAGGAAATTTGGCTGAAATATAGGATGTGGCTTGCATAAGCTTCTCCCGAGATATTGATATTGAGGTATCAATATCAGGATTTTTTTTTTTTAATCTGAATGCTTTTGAATGCTGAAACACTCCTGCATCTATGTGTTATGGGTTTTGTTGGGTTTTTTCCCTTCCCCTGTTGGAAGAAACTGTTTCAATATTTTCCAGTCAAAACTCCACAAAGCTTTTTGGCCATTAAAAGTTGTCACGGTGATGTTTTCTTCTAACCTGTGAAAGAAACGAGTACATGAGTATTGGAATTCCTATGAATGAAAGCTTTGAGTTTGGGTCAGGGATCATTTTTTTTTGATATCATAGCTTTCCAAAAAAAGCAAGTGAAGAAGTTTTTTTTTTTTAATTATTTTTTTTTTTTTTTTTATTTCACCTGTGCCAGGAATAATTTTGGTCTCTCTTAAAAATCCTAATCTGGGTTTCTGTGTTTTCTACTTAACGTACTTGCAACCATGAGCAGTAAAGTTATAGCTGGACTAAAAAATTATTTTTAACTTTTTAAGTCTGTCAATATCTTGTGCCCATTTGTGGTACTGCAGATGACTGAAAACTCTTTACTTACTCTGGAGGGTTCTGCCTCCAGCTAACCTTTGCCTTTTCCATTCACTCCTTACCTCTTACCTGTTGCAACAAAATAGGATGGGACTCATATGGATAAGAGCTTAGTATACCCACAGAAGGACAAAATAAATTGTCCTGAAGATGATACAAAATTGCAGAGATATCCAGCTGTGGGACAGATATGGCCCCTGGAATAAATCTGCTGGTCTGTGCAGCTGTATTTCTCCTCCAGTGGCCTGTCGGGATTATGGCAGAGATTGGGTTTTGGAAGCAGGCAAGTTGTTCTGGTCTCTTAAACTTTTCTCCCTGACAGTTTCCTGCAGGCACTGTGTGCCTGTCTGCTCCTGCGCACAGCAGGCGTGTACTTCCCTTGTGAACCCAGCGCAGCCATCCCACACAGCAGGGCACGTCCCTTTCTGTAACGTCCAGTTCCAGGGTCGGAGAGAGGTTCAATCTCTGTACCGTGGCCAGAAAAGTGCCTGTCATGTGATAGTAGTATCTGCAGCCTGTATGTGCAAGTCCAGGCTGTATATGAAAGGGGACGAAGAAATAAGGTGGTTGGTGTTTTGGTGTGTGTGGTGTGGATTTTTATTTTTTTACTTACTCTCAGAGACTATGTGGGCTGCTTTGGTAGAGGGATAATTTACTACCCTCAAAGCATGTGCATGAAGATGACAAATTAAAAACACATAGGTAATCTTAATTCTGGAATTGCATAATTTTTGAGTGCCTAAATCTGCCAAGGCAATGTTCTACTAAAGTAACATTTTGACATTATATATCGTTCCTAATGTGTTTACTTTTTATAAGGATTCACAGAATAGTCAGTAGAGAATCAAGAAATGCTTAGGGAGCTGAAGGATTGGTGCCAGCAGTAGCTATTCTGATTAAGAATACAGGTGAAGTCATTGCATATGTTGCCTATAATATAAATTAGTCAGCCCAGTAGTACATACATACATGGACACATGTGCACAGATTAGAAAATATGTGATTGGACAGACTGTTACAGAGTCACAGAGTGGTAGGGGTTGAAAGGGACCTCAGGAGATCATCTAGTCCAACCCCCCTGCCAAAGCAGGTTCCCTACAACAGGTTGCACAAGAAAGCGTCCAGGCAGGTTTGGAACATCTCCAGAGAGGGAGACTCCACAACCTCTCTGGGCAGCCTGTCCCAGTGCTCTGGCACCTTCACAGTAAAGGAGTTTTTCCTTAAGTTTGTGTGGAACTTCTGGTGTTCCAGTTTTTGCCCATTGCCCCTTGTCCTATCACTGACCATCACTGAAAAAAGCCCAGTACCATCCATTTGTCCCCCACATTTCAGATATTTATGGACATTGATAAGATCCCCCCTCAGTCTTCTCTTTTTTGCAAGGGCATTCTGAATAATTTTATTTCCTTATATAATTTGTGTGACAACTTCTCACCCTTGTAAATCTGTTACCTTGCGTTTTTGCCTAAAGTATACATGCATCAGAAATTATGTTCCAAGATGCTTCTGCTAACCTGTCAAAATTTGATTGCTGTTTGTAATTAGATGATATTAACAGGCTACAATTTAAACATTATTTTCTTACCTAAAAAGAAATCTCAAGTGTGTAAACTGAAAAATAATGAGAATCTCTTTTGGAGTAGGGAAATGTAAAAGCAAGGGAAACAGGGGGAAAAGTACTTGCAATGCCTCATCTGCATTGGGGTTAACATTTATTTTTTTTATTCCAGGTTTGAGGTGTTGTCATTTGCATTGATGATTTATTTTCTTCAGCCAGCAATGCCCAGAGGGCCAGTCATCATGCAGCAAGGTGCGAAAGGGCATGTAGCAGAACTGGGATGGACCAAGCCTCCCAGGATGTTGTAATAGTCCCATTTGTCCATTCATGGTTCATTAATTTTGATGGTACCTTGCCTGCTAGTGTCTTGTCAGCTTCCCTAGAAAAAGAAATGGTTTATCCAGGGTATTGTATTATGAGCTGACTGTATATTCAAAGTTTATTGAAACAATTATGTGCTTCCCTCAATAACTGCCTGTTTTGTAGGGTATTTGTAAAGTATGAATTTCCCATTGAAATTTTGTTTGTCTCTGTCTAAATCTAGTCATAGTTTATGGAGGTGTTCCGTGGTTTGGTTTTTTGTTTGTTTTTTTTTTGCTTCTACTGGCATATTTGCAGGGAAAAAAGATGAAGTTTGCATGCAGTAAATGCTGTTCTCAGTAAGACTCATGAATAGGAATAATTAAAAAAATTAAAATGATGTTAATGTTCAGATATCACAGTTTAATTATCAGCCAAAGGCTTTAGTCAGGAGAAAGGACTGTTTAAGTCATCTTTGCTTCTGCAATGGCAGACTTTGTGCTTATTGTACATTTTCTGTGGTTTTGTCCTGTTTAATTATAAACCTCTAATTAGCCATACAAGGTAAGTAATTTTTTCTAACAATACATGTTTCTCAGTGGGATCTTAAATACATTTGAAAAGTCAGTCTGTATAGGAAAAAATGCTATTGCCAGTAATTATTTGCAGTGCCTTATAAATAATGTTCACATATGGACCTGGACTCAGGAATATTTATGTTGTAGGCTCAGGGGAGTTGTTAAGCTGGAGACCACCTGAGGACAGAGTATGTGGGGAAACAGTGCTTTATGGGTGCAGCTGGCATATTTTTGTCCTCTTGAGGATGTGTGTTGAGTGATGTTGAGCAAAAAAGTAGATCCCTTTGAATCCATATAAAGCTGGGAGGTTTTACTGTGGGTAAGCAGTTCTACTGCTCCACTGAAGAGTGAAGAGTGTAATGCTATGATCTTGGAATCACCCCCCACTAAATTTGGTCTAAGCTGTATGAGGACAATTAAAGCAGTAAATAATTTGAATCAGAAGTTGCTAGGATGGAATGACTCAGTTCTGCCTGATGTTCCAAGGACTGTATTGGAAGGGTGCCTGCCTATGATAGTGTCTGTCTCCCTGCTAGAGCTGCACTTACTAGAGATTTTTGGTCTGGGGATCTCAACTCTGGCACCCCATTTTGTGTTGCGGCAGCCAAGGTAACTCACTGGTGGTGGTTGTTCGTTTCTGGAGTCTGTGTGACTTCAGAAGCTGGAGAACTGGGGAATAAAGAAAGGTCAATGGCAAAACTGATATTAAGATGCATGACAACACTATCTTTTCTCTCCTAAAGTAAAATAAAATACATATGCAATAGTCTTGGCCTCTCTCTGAGAATGACTCTCTGATTTCATTCAGCTAGGACTCTTGTTTGTCATAAAACCCATGAAAGTGCATTATCCACACTTCTATTATAAATATGCAACAGTTCAATGTTGCTAAAAAAGCAGGGGTTTTGTGGTGTGGGTTGTTTCTTTTCCAAATAGTCTCTCCTCTAGCTTTACTGACTTTTTTTTTCTTCCCTTCTTTTCCTGTCTGCACAAATGTCTCTATCATGTGTCGTGTCATTGTATTCCTCCCTGCCCCCTCCGCTATCTATTTTAAAAAGCATTGTAAAACTGCATGTTGAGGTACATGGAGAATTTTTCCACTTATGGATTCTAATAATAATGAGGTGGTACTGACCGTGACCCAGGGACTATGTTAAAATCAACTAGAGGGAAAAAAAGATGCTTGGGTTAAGTATAGGCTTAATGTTGGTAGCTAATTATGCTTCACCTTAAAATATATACTTCAATTTTACATGATATTTAGCTTTTGTGAGCTGTGTGAAAGCTGCATTATGTTACTAAACTAACTATTCTGAAGTATGTCCAGTCTTCTTAATGATGCGTTTTTGGCCTCCCCCAAAATAATCTAGCTGTTTTTATTGACTTGCCATTATTTTCTCATCTCATTTAACAAATGCAATAGGGGGGAAAAAATAAATAAAGATCTCCTGAGCCAGAGGAAAGTCAAAATATTCCCCCAACACCATGCAATGGGTACTTTCATAGTTTGCATTAAAGGAGCTAATTTTCATGAGGGATAGCTGAGCTTGTGGCAAACCCAGTAGGGTCCACGAAAATATCTGTGCTTAGGCTACAGCCTAACTCTCTCTTATGGAAGTTTTTGCAAATTTTGCATGCTTGAGATTTTTTTTTCCTTACATCCTTCATCCAGTTGATGGTGTGGGTATGGTCTTTTAACATGACTTGAGGTATCTTTGTCAACTTCTTCCATTATTCTCAGAAATGCCACCACCTGCAACTGAGCAGAAACTTCTTTGCTCCCTTGTCTCTGTTAAACTGACTTGGAATTTCTTATTGCAAGTGTGAAAATGGCTTTCCAAGCAAGTTACTGAATATACTTCTGAGTAAAGTAATAAAGGTGGAATTGGCTCA
This sequence comes from Antrostomus carolinensis, assembly GCF_000700745.2. Classification (NCBI taxonomy): domain Eukaryota; kingdom Metazoa; phylum Chordata; class Aves; order Caprimulgiformes; family Caprimulgidae; genus Antrostomus; species Antrostomus carolinensis. The sequence continues at coordinate 71,909 of NW_010326621.1, read as the reverse complement.
AGAGATGGGCTGAGCCAACACAGGTCTGTGCAAGTATTACCACCTTCCTCTGGGGGAAGCAGCACAGTCCCTGGGGTGCAATCTCTCTGCTTGCTGCCTTCTTTCGTTGCTGCTGCCCTTTTGCAATTGCCGTGTTCCCCAAAGGAAGGGGAGCGCAAGCTGCTTCTAAGAAAGACTGTTTTAACTTTTTTGGCCTGCATGCAAGTTGCTCAAACAAAAAAGGATTGGGGGAAAATTTTTAGATTGCTTGCTTCTTTTTTTCAATGCCATCATAATCTGTGTAAATACCGAGGAAGAATCTCTTTCATGGACAGGTTCTAGGTTGGGCAGTTATAAAGGAATGGGCTTTCTGGAACATCAGTGTTTCAATGAATAAAGCTATTTTTTTGTTTGTGATAATTTTAGTGATTCAAATGTAATTAGTGACTAAATAGGTAAGAGTGAAACAGAAATCTCAGTGGCATAAGAGGTTTCTGACTCCTGGAAAGGGTGTTAATTCCATTTGAGAGGTTTGAGGGGGGGGTGGTGGAAAAGAGTAGCAATTTTCTAATTAATAGGCATCAGGGTCTGCTTTCTGTAACTGCTTTCCAGCTGATACGTTACAGTTACTGGAGGTACAGTTCCACACTGCAAAAACATGAGGGTAAATTTGCAAGTAGGGCAAGGCACAATTAAAACTGAAAATTGCGACCTGTAACATTAATTAGAAAATCATTAACTACCATTTATGATAATATGCCTTCATGTCTCTCCTTCCTCCTCCTGGCCCTCCCCTTCTTGAAAAAAAATAAAAATTCCAATTTATCACTTCATGAGGGAAAGTGCAATTATGCTTCCATGCAATCTCATAACTGGGGACTTGGGGATTGAAACCCCTGTTTCATTTTATCCTTAAGAAGTCCAACGCATTCTTGTGGCCGAGGGGAATGAGAAAGCAAGAAGATGGAGACTGGACAGAAGGAAATATTTGAGGAGAGGTTTTGGATAAAGAAGCAAATATTGCAGGAGTCTCTGTCAATATAAAGATTAGATTGTTTTCTCAGTAAGCATAATTTAAATGTGGTTAATTTAATTTGAGAAAAGCTAAAAGAGACAGGTGAATATGACCTTGGAGTATACTACTGGTTGTCTTGAATTCAGTGAAAATACACTCTGCAGAAGGTACATGAAAATTTGGGTGTTTGCAAGACTTGTGAAAAATACTTTATTGGGAAATATAAGAAGGGGTATTTATTACTAGCAAATACAAATCAAAGTAATTTCTGATTCATCCACAGCTGGCATACACACTACCTATTATTTCTGATAATATGTTCTTTCATTTCATGGACAATGTGAATATTTAGTAACAAAGAAAGCTTTCAGGATTTTGAGACACTTCATTAACAGCAATGAAGGTAGAATTGAGTAAAAAAAAAAAATCACCTCATTTGTTGTTTTTCATTTGGTTGGCAAAAAGACAAACAAACCACTATTCCTGCTTAGAATGACAACAAGCTTTCCTTGTTCTCTGAATTCTTGATAATTAAGAATACAAATGTTCTGAGGTCGATCATGACTTTGTGTGTGTTGCTGTGATTGGGGTTTTAAAATATTTTGACTTATAAAGAGATTTTTAAAGAAAAGGTTTTTTTCAAATAGGAAGAAGTTGCACATGTCATTTTGTGTGGGACCTACCTGCTTATAATTGTGATGTGTGGTGGAGTTCTTTGGTCTTTATTTTTTGTGAGAAGCATGATGAGATTTGAAAATATTCTCCATCTATAGGTAAATCCTTATCAAGTGCAGGATGTTCCCCTTCACCTCCCTCTGACATGATGAGTTGCCTCCACCTAAAATAGTTTTAGAGACCATATATCTGCTTGAGACAGTTGGATGGCACTTTGGCACTCTGTAAAGCATTTTAATACCCTCCAAGAAGCCTGTGTTAGAGCTCATGGGGAACATGAAGATGAAGACATGATCTTCATGTGGCTGAGGAGAATATAAGGATGATGACTTTCTACTTTTGTCTCATGGGTGTCTTTGTGCTGCCCCAGTCTAAGCTGGTTTTGGGACCTTGCTATTGTGTCTGATATAATCAGAGCTCTGCTCTAATGTGGTGTGAGTAATTGACTTTACTCTGGGCTGTGAGAATGACTGATAAATTATTCTGATCAGAGATGCTCCCTCTCTGTTGCTGCGCAAATGCAGTGACCAGAGATCCAGTGTTGGCAATGTGCCAGCAGAAGATCTCTAATGGTTAAGAAAAATCTCCTTGACTTGTCTAAAGCAGCTTTGTGCTTGTCTCAAGCACCATGCTGTGGTCATGTGGAGCTGCTCATGATGCTCCAGGAAAGGTCAGATGAGCATGATCTATGTCAGGTGTATTCTGTCAATAAGCTTTTGTAGACTTCACTCCCTCTTCACTTCACCTCACCCCCAAGCCTGTGCTGGTGTTTGCAGCTTCTGACCTGGTGAGGAAGCCAGAGCTGGCTGAGCTGGACTGCAGTGTTGTCTCCCAAGCCATGATGGACATGCATGTTTACAAGGCCAGGAGAGGCTGTGGAGTATTTGGGAACTAGGAGGCCATCTATTTGACAGAAAGGAGTTGGCTCAAGGCTCAACCAGTTAGAGGATTCTAACCCTTAGTGCTGTTATGTAAACTAACCCAGTGTTTGCTTTAGTGTGGGCTCTCTGTGAAGGGGGCTGTTAATGCTCCAAGGCTATAGCACTATTTCTATTGAAAACTTTTCTTTTTATACACAACTGCACCACACAGCACAGATGTTGGGGGTCTTCTGTGTAATCACATGATCTGATGAGCATCTTAATCTTCCTTAAGGTACTTCAAAGTTGTTGCTTACATGGCAAAATGTGTTGTTGCATGATGGGACCCAAGTTGCCACAGTTCATGTTTATATTCATAATTCAGACTGCATGGTGCATGAAAGCAGGGGCACACCGGTTCCCAGGAGATACGTCAAGGCAGTAAGTGTCACAGCCCTGGTGGCATGCAGAGGGGTTGCATTCATCTTATCCCAGATTGCTAATGAAGAAATTCTGACTGATTTGGGTTTGGTAATGAAGCCACTAGATGCTTTAGGCGGATTAGGAAATTCCATGTTTGATGGAGAAGAGTTTCATTGTTGGAGCTTGTAAGAGTTGTCTTTGGTAGCTGATAATCTGTAGTATTTCATTTAGACGGCAGATATCCATAAACTGCCATTTTTGTTAACGTGATTTATACAAACAGAAGTCATTATAGCGGTTCAAAGCTCTAATCATCATGATAATGGAGCCTAATTGCTAAACACCTTACAAACTGTAAGGCAAATATCTATGCTAATACCATCTGAAAGCTGGCAGCAATTTATTATTGTTATTTTGATCAAACTCCTGTTTTGCAGGGAAGAAAAAAGGTATTCTAATTATGTACTTGAAAAATGACAGTGGGATTGTAGATTTAGGCAGACAATAGGGATTTTTTTCCCTTTCCCCGTTCAGTAAGTAAACACATATAATAATATGTGTTTACAACAATACATAATTCTCACATACAATGTAATAGGTGAGCATGCTCTTATTAAAAATAGATAATTAAGCTTTTGGAAGAGTTTAATTAAATTTAGTTTGCAGTTTTGTTTTAAGGCTACTAAAATAAAAAGAGGAAAAAACCCAACCTGCAAAAAGTCTACATTTTAATGATGTGCATTCAGTGCTGATCTCAGTTTTTGGGGTATCCTGCACATCTGCTTCCACACAAGAGGTGTTTGCTAACTAGGGAAGGTCAACAATTGCATTTCCTTGCATTGCAAAAGCGCAGATGTGAGGATGACATTTCATACCAGCGCATCATCAGTCTGCAAGTATTCACCTGGAAAATGGGAGCACTCTGCCACATAAAGGCCCTTCCTGAGCACACTTTCTTTTTGATAGAAAGATTGCTTTCTATACATGCATTAGAACAGAAAAATCACCCAGCAGTACTTTGTCCAGTCCACAAAAGTAATCTTTCTTATTATGAGACAGTAAATCTGGTTGAGCTGAAGAACCAGTGCTTTTAACACCTCTTTGTGCTAGCTAGACAGTACTCTCAAATTGCTTCTGCTTTTCTTGCAAATGTCACTTAACACCGGTTTTCCTGACTGGCACCAGAATCTTTGCTGTACTTGTTATGTATGATGCTATGAGCTGGTGGCTGTCAGTCAGTGAAACACTTATGCCCTGAGTATAGTACATGCATTTCTAGATAATTCATGCCCATCATAGATTTCCTTTTTTTTCTGCATGCACCACCCCCCCTGCCCTTGGTTTTTTTTGGGGGTTTTTTTTTTTTTTTTTTTGGTATCACTACCACAGATGATCTCAGAGAACATGTGCTACCTCTGGAAAAAGATACTTCTCCACATTTGTCAGCTCTACCTTGCAGTCTGATCTGTACTGTTCATTCTCTTTCATGTAGCTTTTCAGATTGTGTTCAGCTATCTCTCAGTTTTCTTTTCAGCTTCCTTTTTACTGCGACCTGAAGAGTGTAAGCAAGTAAATATTTCCTCACCTCATAAAAATGATCTCTTAATCAGTATTTGAATCTCTAGTAAACAGTTCAATTCTGATGCTAGGAAAGCTGTCCTGATATAGACAGTTTCTTGGTTTCCGCACGGTTTCATATATACTATTAAGAATTTATCTCACGGTTTTTACAGGTAGTGCCAGTAACACTGATCCAAATTACTTTGTTATGTGTTTTATGGAAATACATTCAAAAAATAGAGGCAATCTTCTGCAGCAGGCTGTGGCCAATATGTTGGGCTTAATAAGCAAAATTATGTTTGTCTGGGGGACTTTTTCACAAAACATAATTGAGGATGACAGCATGGTTATGAGAAGCTTGATGTGTACATCAGTTTAAAAGCTTGTCACCTACTTGATGCATTAATTCAAGTCCTTTGTGCAAGCCAAAGTTCCTATTCTAGGCAAAGCATATGGTCTGTCACTTAGGACATGACATGTTTTTAGATCACTGTGCCTGCAAGCGTACTGTCCCTGAATGTGAATGTATGGGCTTGCCCCGGAAAAGCTAGCACCAATTTATTATCCTTTCAAATAGTTCTGCTGTATTGTTGGAACTATTTATAGCTTAAATATGAGGAAAGATGTTCATGGTTTAGCCCACAGTTCTCCTTTACTATCCTTTGAATTTTCCCTGTGAGAAATGACTTCCATTCATCCACAAGCCGAAATAATATTCGTAGGAGCATAAATGTATACACTTGTATTTCTCTGTAATAGTCATGTTGACAAGTCTCATAACTTCAAAGACAATTCACTTTGCTTGCTGGGAACTGCACTTGGTTTTATAAAGATTGCTTAATTCATCAGGGTTAACTAGACTTTAGCCAGATAAAGATGA